>NW_005363098.1:3597675-3618450 GCF_000412655.1 Myotis brandtii | reverse complement strand
TCTCTCTCATTATTGATGTTTCTATCTCTCTCTCTCCCTCTCTCTTCCTCTCTGAAATCAGTAAAAATATATTTTAAAAAATTATTATACTGCCAGGAAGTTAGGAAGGGCTCAAAAAAAAAAAGTGCAAAACAAAACACCCAAAATTCTGAGAGCAGGCCAAGTGTAACGCGTTCCCAATGGCCAAAGTTGGAACAAGTTGAGAATAGAAAGAAAGAATAAGTACTTTCGACTATCCATGAAAGTATAAAATAAATATTCACAATAATATTAAATGGTTGAGTACATAAAAAAGTGGGGAGAAAAGACAACTGTTCCATGCAGAATTCCAAATTCCTTATGAGTTTCTGTGTGACCTGCTCTCAAGGAGGTGGCATGTGACCCCCACTCCCTAGTGTGGGCTGTGCACAGTGACTTCCTTCCCAAGAGTAGAAAAGGAGTGAAAAGGAGGAACCTTATAAGTGAAGAAACCAGCAAATATTAAACTCCGCCTGGTGGGGATCAAGGTCGACGTCAACAGGGGTAAGTCATGTTGATACTATGTAGCCTTGATAAACGATAAAAATGGCACTTTACCTCTGTGGCCTTCCTCAAAAATCCTGTAACCACAGTCTAATTATGAGAAAAACATCAGGCAAATCCCAATAGAGGGACAGTCTACAAAATACCTGCCTGGTACTCTTTAAAACTGTCAAGGTCATCAAAAACAAGGAAGTCTGAGAAACTGTCACAGCCAAGGGGAGCCAAGGAGACTGGACGACTAAATGAAATGTGGTGTCCCAGGAGGACGCCGGAACAGAGGAAGGACATTAGGTAAAAACAACCGAATAAAGGATAGACTTCAGTTAACAGTCATGTATCAACATTGGTTCATTAATTGTGACAAATGTATCTTATGTAAGATGTTACCAGTAGAGGAAACTGGGTATGGGGTGTGTGGGAACTCTCTGTACCATCTTCACAATTTTTCTGTAAATCTGAAACTGTTCTAAACTATAAAGTTTATCTTTAAAAATAGGAGCAGATGCATTCACAAGATATAATTGGC
Source organism: Myotis brandtii (assembly GCF_000412655.1). Lineage (NCBI taxonomy): Eukaryota > Metazoa > Chordata > Mammalia > Chiroptera > Vespertilionidae > Myotis > Myotis brandtii. Next base: position 3,617,402 of record NW_005363098.1, on the reverse strand, counting down.
CCCTCAATCATCTTTTGATTTTTAAAAATGTTCTAGCACACTGACAGCTGAAAGATTTCAGACCAGTGGACCAGATGAAGTGGGATGGGGCTGAACTCGTCTCTATTCTCTTCTTTTTATTCATATATTTTTACTGATTTCAGAGAGGAAGGGAGAGGGAGAGAGATAGAAACATCAATGGTGAGAGAGAATCATCGATCGGTTCCCTCCTGCATGTCTCCTACTGGGGATCGAGCCCATAACCAGGGCATGTGCCCTGACTGGGGATTGAACCCTGACCTCCTAGTTCATAGGTCAAAGCTCAACCACTGAGCAACACTGGCCAGGCCATTTTCACTTTTTGAATAGTGTCCTTTGAAGCACAAAAGTTTGAAATTTTGATGAGGTCCAACATATATTATTATTTTATTTCTTGAGCTATTGTGTTGTATCTAAGAAACCATTGCTTATCCCAAAGTCATGAAGATTTACACTTATGTGTTCTACTGAGAGTTTCACAGTTTTAGTTCTTACATTTAGGTCTATAAGCATCCTACTTTTTATGTATGGTGTGAGGTAAGGCTCCAACTGCATTCTTCTGTATGTGGATAGCTAGTTCCCTAGCATCATCTGTTGAAAGGACTGTTCCTTCCCTATTGAATTATCTTGCCACCCTTGTTGATGTAGATATAAGCGTTTATTTCTACTTCCTTGCTTTTTAAATAACCATTTTATTTTCTTGTTACAAAAGAGATATTTGTTCATTGCAGAAGTTTGGGAAAATACAACAATGAACAAAGGATGCTATATTAAAACCTGCTGTAATCTAGAGCAAGCTAGGTTTTGGAAACCTGGTTTCACAAAATTTTTGAAATATTTTTCTTGCAGATCAAAAACCTGTGGCTAGGGGTGGAGGTGTTGGGGTGGTCTGTATATCCTAAAAGCTGCATGGGTGGTCCTGATGTGCTTGCAGCCAGGGCTGAGGACCCATACTGAGAGGGGCCGTCTTGGCCTGTGCTCAGATGAGCTGCCCGGTGAGGGTTGTGCAGCATCCTGGGAAGTAGGCTCACGCAGGACAGCATCCCTGCAGCCTAACTGTCAGGGGCATCAGGGCAGGCTGCCTGCTGTCCCCCCGCCCCCTCTCCCTACCCCCACTGCTGCCACTTTTGGAGAAGCACGCCCTGACCCACCAGCCGCGCCCTCCCCCGCCCCCACTGCTGCCACTTTTGGAGAAACACGCCCTACTGCTCCTGCCTGGTGACCCACCAACCTCGGGGCCAGCCTCTCCTCCCTCTGTCTATGCAACTGCTGCATCTGCTTGGCTGTTTTGAGTTCTCCCTAGTGTCTCTTTTTCTATGTCTCAAATTCACAACCCTCAAGGGAAGGTCTGATTGTGTTAATGATTCACAATTCAACACGGAGCAACATGGGGTCCTCAGCACAGGTCACTGGAGGGGACCATATAATTTATCATTAAAGTTGGGATCCTTCTGAGAGTGGATGTGAGTGCTGATCATAATTATACCATAATTTATACCTGAAGTAACAGGTATATACTGAGACTGTCCGGGCAGACTTGGGTGTGAGCTCACTCTACTTATAGGCACTGATCTCCCTTATGGTTACTCTAGTGTTTTCCAAAGTAAAATTATATCTTATCCTCCCTCTGCCCACCTCTTGTCTGGTGGTTTATAGTGCACATTAGCATATTAAAGGCTGAGAAGAAATCTGAGTAATTGTATTTAACATTTTCCATGTTTATTTGACTTTCCTTTATGTAATATGTGTTCCTTTCCAGCATGGATTCCTTCTTTCCCCTCTCATAACTGAGCTCTAGCCAGTTTGTGCATCCCATCCCATCCCCTCAAATTCAGGGGTGGGTCAGGGTCACCTGAAAGAATTTGGGCAACCGAGAGCATTGATCCCAGAACTTGCACAGAAGCTACCAGGCATGTCCTCTTTCCGCCTCTGAAAGACCTGAGGTACAAGGGAGACCACTGCAGCTGCAAAGGGAAGATAAGCCCAAAGCTGCCAGCAGCTCCCTGGAGGGCGGAGGAGAAAGCCTCAGCACCCGCTCCAGCCCAGGGGGCAATGAAAGGAGGGCCTTTGCCAGCAGCTTCCTCCCAGAGATGAAAACGTGGCCATTATCCCGGCCATGACCAACTCAGAGGCCGGGCATGAGGGAAAACGGGGGAGAGGTAACTCCCCCAGAGAGAAACAGGATCCTTGGTGACGTTGTTGAACTTCTGATGGTAGCTCAGCTGAATCCAGACCTGCCTTTGGGTTATTAGCCAATTAAATACCTTTCTTTCCCAAGCCCGTGTGCTTTGGGCTCTCTTTCACTTACAATTTTTAAAAAGGGAAAAGCTGACCACAGACCTCTAGACCAGGGTAGTGGGGGCAGGATGAGGTTATCACTTGTCACAAATGCAAGTGGCTGTCGACACATAGCAGCTCAGGAGAGGGCTGTGGTGATGGCAGGCTGGGTGTACAACTCAGTGTTTTAGTTTGCCATGTAGCACAATTTCCTATGGCATCAAATGTATTTCTGCAACATGGCTTCTAGTCGCTGCCAAGTACTCCATTGCATGCAGTTATTATCCATTTACTTAATCAACCCCTACTTTTTCCTTTAAAAATAATGTAAACAATGCTTTGATGAACATCTTGTGCATGACTGTTCGTGTCCATCTCTGATTATTTCCTTATGATGAATTCCACGAGCAGTGGAACTGCTAGGTCAAGTGGTACCACATGGTCTTAAAGGTTTCTACACTTATTGCCAAATGTCCCCCCAGGAAGGAGGCCTCCATGTGTAATTTCAACAACGGCAAACGAGGGAGTGTATCCTGCGACTACACACGTGATCATTTAAAAATCTCTACCAACTGATGGGTAGCAAATGAGGTCTCGCTGTTCTAATCGCCTTCACTTTATTGTTAATTGGCCATCATTGACTTGTATAGGTTATTCCTAGTCCAAGAATCCAAGAAAGAGTCACAGAGAATGGTGACAACAAAGGAATGGGGACGACGATCCCAAGCTGTGAGGTCCACAGGGCAGCGAGAGGCACCTGTGAGCTGAGAAGGTGACTTGGATAAGTGTCATCCCCAGAGCTCATGGGACATGGAAGGAAAGAGCCGAGCCATGCAGGTGACAAGAAGAGAGCAGGACACAGCGGAAGGGGAGGTTCCATAGGACCCATGAGCATCAGCTCTAATTCCTCCTTAGCAAGAGACATGGAGAGGAAAGAAGGAAAGGAAGAGAGAGAGAGAGAAGGAAAAGAACTCAGGTCCTTTCCAGAGGAGACGAGGCCAGCCACGGCGCCATCCAGCAAAGGCACAAAAATCCAGCGACTGGGGCTCTTCTCTCCATTTCAGAGGTGTTCCTGAAGGAGGTGAGGGCCTTGGGGTCCAGGGACGAGGGACCTGCCGGGGACTGAGGGCACCAGGGTGGCTGTGGGACAGAGGGCACCTCCATTCAGTCCTCCCCCTGCCTCCCCTAAATGGATCACTCAGTGTCTTCCCCTTCCTCTCTCTCTTGAATTAAATGCCAGTTCTCATTTCAGAAATAAAATTATACTTTTTCCTTTTCTGTCCGAGGAGTGGGTCCCTCAGGCACCTGCCAACCCATTTCTCCCGGACTTCTCTGCCCTGGTCTGCAGCCCCTCGTTTCCAATTTGAACCCTTCTCTCAGGTCACCATTTGCCTGTGGGTTTGGGCTCCTGCACACACACTACCCCGCAAAGGCAATGGAACCTAAGATTGATTTTTAAAATACATGCCCCCCCCAACTGCAAAATACCCACAAGAGTGAAGAATAAATAAAACTGGCACATAATTCTACTACCAAAGAGAACCACTATTAACATGACATTCCACATATCTGGTAGCTTTTTTTGGAATAGATAACTATCTAATCTTTTCAAAATATGATTTTTAAAGGACCCTTCTTCCCAAGTCCTCTGTTACCTCCCCTTTACCCTCTTGTTCCAAATAGCATGCGTGCCACAGACTTCTGAGCTTATTGGGGAAAGAGAGAGCAACATGAGTGCCTTAGAAATTATCCGTGATCAACATGAAAGAAATCACTACCTTGACATTCATTTCAAAGATTTTCTTTTTGTACAGATATGACCTGTCGGATGGCCCTGCTTCCTTAGCTTCCAGGAGGTTATTGTTTCTTTAACAATCATAAATGGAAAATAAGATCTGAGCCGGGTAGTCCCAGAGGCTGGGCAATTGCTGGGAGGATGAGATGCCACCAGGAGCAGACAGCAAAGGGACCAAATGCAGGGTCTCCTCTCCATGGGGACAAGCAGGGAGGTTCCCACACGGGCTCAGGAGGCTTCTCTGGAGGACCCAGCACAGCCTTGGGTCCCAGAAGCAGCAACTTGTTCTGGTAACTTATTTGATGCCGCCTCCCCTGGCCACCTGGGTGCCAGAGGTGTTCAAGTGCACGGTTGCTGGTGATGCCCTCAGGACAGATGAGGAGGGAGTCTCAGGTTTAGGAGCTTCTAAAGAGCTGCCGTAGACCAGGCCACCCCACTTCCTGGCCCCATGTGGCTCAGAGTCCTGCCAACAGGCATTTCCTACTTAGTAGCACGTTCCCTGCATCTAACTTGGTCATTTAAAGCTCAAAAAATTTTTTTTGGGGTGGAGGATTCTGCAGCTACTTTTGGCTCATCTCATATAATGAGGTTTCTTTGAAAAGGATAATAAAGTTGTTAACCTGACAAAAACAAAGGTAGTTTTGACTCCAATGCTTCACTGGCCCTTTAGCCCTCTGCAAGAATACTTGAGAGCAGTGGTTCTCAAAGTGCGGTCGCAGGCAACATCCACTTGTCAGAAATGCAAAGTGTGGCTTCTCAACAGACCCACTGGGTGAAAATCAGAACATGGCATGTGGGCCCAGAGCCTGAGATGTGACTCTGAAAGCAAAAAGCGTTCTCATGGAGCTTTGTTTTGGGAAGACTTGGGAGGAAGGCCTCGCTCACACCTCCGGCCCCAGGGCCCCAAGTGCACATTCAGATACAGGAGGCCCCATTTGGCTGTGCTTTCTGAGGTTTCAGTTACCCTTGGTCAAACCGCTGCATGACAATGTTAAATGGAAAATTCCAGAAATAAACAATTCATACGTTTTCAATTGTCTGCCGTTCTGAGTAGCGTGATGAAATCTCATGCCATCCAGCCAGGGACGTGAATCACTCCTTGTCCAGCATCTCCCCTCCAGATGCTCCCGCCCATTAGTCACATAGTAGCTATTGTGGCTGTCATGGTATCACAGTGCCTGTGTTCAAGTCATCCTTATCCTATACTAATAAAAGACAAACATGCAAATTGACCATACTTTCGCTATGCCTTAAGCCACGCCCACCAGCCAATCAGAGCAACTATATGCAAATTAACCCAACCAAGATGGCGGCCGGCAGCCACAGAGCTGGAGCAAGCAGGAGGCTTGCTTGCTCCAGTGATGGAGGAAGCCAAGGTTCCCCGCCTGCCGCGGCCGGGCTCTGAGCTCCACTGAAAGCAACAAAGTTTCAATTATAGAAGGTAAATAAATCCCAGAATAAAAAAGAAAAAAAGGAGAGGCTGGGAGCTTACATCACCAGGGTGCTTGGCCAGCCTGAAAACGGCCCTCAGCCCCTCACCCAGACTGGCCAGGCACCCCAGTGGGGACCCCCCACCCTAAAGGGGGTGTGGCCAGCCTGAAAACAGCCATCAGCCCCTCACCCAGGCTGGCCAAACCTCCATGGGGTGAGGGTCCCCACTGGGGTGGAGATCCTCCGAGGGGCCCCACACTGCAAGAGGGCATAGGCCGGGCTGAGGGATCCCCCAAGTGCACAAATTTTTGTGCACAAGCCCTCTAGTTTTACTTAATAATGGATTCAAAGGCATTCATGTAACTTTTATTACAGTATATTTCTGTAGTGGTTCTATTTGATTTTTAGTTATTGTTGTTAACCTCTTATTGTGCCTAATTTACAAATTAAACTTTATCATAGGTATGTACGTATAGGAAGAAACATAGTGTATACAGGGTTTGGTACTATCCATGGTTTCAGGCACACACTGGGAGTCTTGGACCATATACCCTGCAGATAATGGGGGACTATTGGTTAAGGCGATGGACTGCTTATAATGGGAGACTACTGTACAATGACCAGAGCAAGTGGCGGCTTTAATGGGTTCATCTTTGTAAAACTAATGCATCCTTCCCCTGGCTCTTGCTCCTGTCTCCCTCTTTCTCCCAGCCCCCACCCTCACCCCATCCCTCTCTTCTGGCCTTAACATGTGCTTTTCTTGCCCCTGGATATCCTCCCTGTGACTTAAGAATGCCACCTAATGGAGACCTGCTAACCCTCCACAGGGCTGACCCTGATTCTCCCCAGCGGGAAGGATCGCTCCCTTTGCTGAACGCCCGCGGCCTTCCCTCTGAACTGTTTCAAAACTCTCAGAGCACAAGGAGAGCAAGATCTGGGCTGGAGTCACCTCTGTCACCCCCACAGCTGTGCCTGTGAGGGAGGATTGAATGCAGAAGCAGAGAGTCAAGAGTGACCGTGCAGAGTGCTGGGGGTGGGGGGGGTGGGGGATTCTGAGGGAAGGAGAACGAAAGGCAGCAGAAATAAATCAGCATCTAAATGATGATGTGATGGATCAAGACAAATTGGCCCCCTAGTTTCCAGTTTAAAGATTGATTATCACATTAATGTTGAATTTTATGTAAATGAGCCTATTTCTTCACAGTGGGCATTCGATAAAATATCCCTATGGAACAGACTGTTAGGACAAAAGAACAAGGCTCAATGAAGATGGGGACCCTAAAGGTAAAACCAACTGCACCCATAAAAACATCTCTTTAAGACTTACCTCCCTAGTCTTGAAGACGTTCACCCCTACTTTTCTTTTTGCTGCCTGTACGGGTCTCTCCTTTGTGTGATTAACAGTGAGCCCTTCAATTTTCAGTCGTCTACCACTTGACCATGCCCCATGCAGCGAGTTCATCCTTATTCTCCGAGCCTTCTCTGACAATTTCACCTTCTTTCAGGAGTATAACCTCTGAATCTCTCAAATCTAGAACGACCGTCCTTGTTCTAGCCTCCGCCTCACCCCCTTGGTGGTGCCCGTCCACTGAACTTAGTTCAACATCCAGAACATTTTGCAGAGACTGTTGGAGGGAGGGGAGACCTCTGAGAGCCGATCCACCCCTCGCTCTACCAGCGTGGGAACCGCACGATCCTTCCTGTCTGAGCCCAAGGTCCCATCGATCCTAGGACTGTGAACACAGCACATTCAAATTCTAGTCCCTGTTCCCACCAGAGCAAGTGGGGTCAGGACCGGTTGTGTGTTCAGGTGCCTGTGTGCCTCCATGTGATGCCTGGGCGTCCACGGGAGCAGTGCAGAGCCAGCCTGGGGTGGATGCCTCCGTGGCATTTGCCAGCTGTGTGACAGTGAATTGTAGTTTCACCTCCCTTGGCTCAGTGTCCCTCCCCTGGGAAATCCCTATCTCATAGGGTAGTTGTGAGGATTCAAGGAGAAAGACAAAGAGAGAGTTTGGCACAGTGTCTAACACGTCCTAGTCCATTTCACGAGGCTGGGCTTCCTCTCTATCACCTGTATATGCCACCTCTTAGAGATCACCCCGATGGCCACACTCCTTTGCTTGTAACAACCTGAGAGCAGAGATGAAGTCTTCTAGCTCTAGCTTCTCTCTCTGGCCACCTCTTAGAGATCACCCCGATGGCCACACTCCTTCGCTTATAACAACCTGAGAGCAGAGATGAAGTCTAGCTCTAGCTTCTCTCTCTATAAATCTTTGCTGAATGAATGAGTGAATGAATGAACGAATGCAAAAATGACTCCACCCTCCCACCACTCCTGTCTCCACATTCGCTCCAAGTCCTGCTGGGTCACCACTTGGTCTGACCCTCACCTGTCCCTGGGCCTCTGGTTCCTCCTCTCTTCTTTCCTGGTTGCCCACAGCACCTTTAGCCTCGCACCTGGACCTGCAGGTCCCTCCCTTCCCAGGAACAGTGGGAGCCAAGGCAGACGGGGCTGAGGCTCAGTGACTTTCTCTGCAAAGGAAGAAGTTCCAGGAGTGGGATAAGGCTGCACCGTTATGTCAGTAACCCAGGGCCTTTCTTCCTCCGATCTGACTTCACACAGAAGCAAAAACTTTTGTGAACGTCCTTTGATTTTAATCATTATCAATCAATGTGCATTTAAGAGCACCAGATATGCGTTTAGCATTTACTACATGCAGAGGCTAAGAAGAAGGACTGTATTGGTCTGAATGTCAAGTAGGTTTCCTTGGCAATGATCAAATAAAGCATGCCTTCCTGCTCTCTGCTTTCCTGATGACCCAGTCCCTTGTGCACCAAACCTCACCTCCGGGAAGGAGCCGGGGGGTCAAAGGGCATTGAGGTGGGAGGGTGTGATCATGGTGTGCATTATTTTAATCATTGTTAGTAACAGTTTCCTAGCAACTCAAGTCAATAAACACGATGTAGCATTTTGGTAAGAAATAAACATATAGATATAAATTAAATATCATTAAATCTAAGATTTAAACAGTTATCAATCAATTTTTAACTCTGGTTTCCTTTTTCAGTTTGAAGAAAAATATTCCACCCTTCCATGTTGCTTGTGCCCACTTCCAGGCCTTTCAGCTTCCAGTGTGTGAGCTGATGCAAGGAACAGAGAGGCTGGGCAGCCCCTCACAGGCTGGCCAGGAAAGGCTGCAGGTGGGAATTAAGAAGAGAGGAACTTCCAGGAGCACAGGCCCCACCGCAGAGCCTGGCCTCGCAGACACTGGAACAGAGCCCAGGAAATGGCGTGTCCAGGAAAGCTCCAGGACTGGGCTCTCTCACTACCCTCCTCAGCAGGCGGTTATGTCCTCTGCCATCACTGAGCCCACACTACCTCAGCTTCTACTCTTCCTGCTTTTCCAATGATCTCCTCACCCCAGCACCACCCTGGCCAGAGGACGCATTGGAGAGCAGTTCAGTGGAAATCTGCGTAGGTTTTGTGTCTTCTGTTTGCACGTAACTCAGGGTCTCCCTTGGCACCCTTAGAGGAACTTCCAGGAGCACAGGCCCCACCGCAGAGCCTGGCCTCGCAGACACTGGAACAGAGCCCAGGAAATGGCGTGTCCAGGAAAGCTCCAGGACTGGGCTCTCTCACTACCCTCCTCAGCAGGCGGTTATGTCCTCTGCCATCACTGAGCCCACACTACCTCAGCTTCTACTCTTCCTGCTTTTCCAATGATCTCCTCACCCCAGCACCACCCTGGCCAGAGGACGCATTGGAGAGCAGTTCAGTGGAAATCTGCGTAGGTTTTGTGTCTTCTGTTTGCACGTAACTCAGGGTCTCCCTTGGCACCCTTAACTCCTGCTACCTGATGTGCAGATGAGTCTTTGCTGCTTCTGGTTCCATTAATCAACTGATGAATCCCCCATCCCCACCCTCCACCCTTGCCAGTTCAGTCCTTAGAAAGAGAGAATCAAATTTGGGCAGCGGATCACCATTGTCTCTGTTTGGGAGAAGTGTTGCTCCATGCCAACTCAGAGGTCGCTGGCTGACATGGATTAGCCTTCCTCAGGCCAGTGTCTGCTCAACAGCTAATGGAGGATGGAGGGCAATGAGCCGCATCTGTCATCTCCCTAAGCACAGTGCCGTGATGCTGGGCACACGTCAGGACACCCGGTCTTCCACCAAAATGCTTGCAGCTCCTCCCCTACTGCCTGGGACGGTAAGTTCCATCCTGTGGGGTCCGGGGTCTTTTGTTCACAATGGTCTGCTCAGTAGGTAGCATAAGCCAGTTGGTTCCCATTGACTTGAATATGTTTTGGAATGCTGAATGGCACTGGAATGCTTTCTTTGCCTGGCTAAATCCTACTCAGTCAAGGTCCAAACAAGTAAAGTAACTTCCATGATGCTTGCACCATGCTAGGTTATTTAAACCACCTGGGTTATTTAAACCTTTTCTGGGTGATTTAAACCTTCTCTTCTGTACAGCAGTCACAGCATTCTCCCTTCTTCCCGTAGTTGTTTATTTAATAGCTGTGTGAACAATTGTCACTCACAATGGCCCAAACTCTTTGGAATAGCTTCTCCATACTCTGATAGGTCCCCTTGGTACAAATCTCCAATTCCCATCAACAAATGCCCATGGTTCCCAGCCCTTTGTGCTATGGCACAGACACTGATTTACCTTCTGCCAGTGCTCTCACATGGGACTTGGGTTCAAGTCTAAGTTTCATGGGGAAAAAAGCAGAACATGGGCCAGTCATTCTGCTGCTTGATAATGGCAGGTGTGGTGTGGTTGCAGAGCCGGTAGTGGCAGTGATGGCTTACTATCTTGGAGCTTCTTGCCCAGTGACATCTATATTGCAATGGCCACCTATTTTGGTGGAGTCCTGGAAATTCATCCTAGAGTCTCTTTCTTCCCAATGATTTTGTGAAATATTTATAAGCCTTAATTAATTCCTTTCCGTTTAAAACTAGCTAGAGTCAGTCATATTGTCTGTAACCAAGAACTTTGCCCCACACCTGCCTTTATCCTATCAGACTGAATCTCAGGAAGGCAGGAACCATCCATGTTTCATGTTATATCTCTAGCCCTTAGACCGTGTATAGCACATAATAGGCTCTGCATAAATGTTTATAGAAGGTATGGAGCAGTGCAGTAGTCACCTCCATTGCTTATGGGAGATTTGGATTAGTGTGTTAGTCATCTACAGTGGTATGGAAGACACAGAGCAGTGCATTAGTCATCTATATTTGCTTACAACTCTTTCTAACCATTTAGTGTTTTTGTTAAAGACAAACTTTTCTTTTGAGAAATTTTACATTTATCTGCTTATACAGATTATTACCCATGCTAGCAATGGTACTGGGCACTGTGCATATGAAGTTGAATAAGATACAGTCCTCATTTCTCCCTCAAACCAGTAGGAGATCCACCGCTCACAATATAAACATGATGTGTGGCCCATGCTTGGAGTGAGAAAGAAAGGAAGTGAGGGATACTGGGCCATCCTAAGATGAACTATGATCAAACGCTAAAATTACTATTTATGGTATTTCTAAAGGATTCCTCATTTAGCCAGCATCCACTCGGTTCTTTGTACTGATGATGAGGAAACCAACTTGGACCATCTTCAAGATGCTGATCAGCAAAATAACATTAGATGGGGCTTTGGAATTTTTTCCTTTTGGAAATGGCAGAATCTCATGTTCTGGGAATTTATTTCCAACAACATGATGAGGCAGAACTGGAAAGACCTAATTCCGTTGGATCTGGGAATCCATCTGGTTTTCCTAGCCTGCCCCTCTCTTTAAACCTCTCCCCTCACAGTCTCGGTGCTGGGAATGGACTCTTCATTCATGGGATTATTGCAAACATCACCCGGAACAAGGCTGCCCTTCTGAAAACTTTCCGTAAGTTGGAAATACCATTAATTGCTTCATTTCCTCAGAGTGCCCTGTCGGGATACAGGACTTACAATCAGAGTGGCACGCAGTTGAGGTGACAATGAAGGAGAGAGGAAATATTAGCTTGAAAGCAGAAAAGACATAGCTTAATCTGCTGACAAAGCTAGAGTGGTTTTTATGGGTCTCTATTTTCTCTCTTGCCGTGTGAAAACATACTTTTTTTTTAGCTCTCCTGGAATCCCTAGTCTCAAATAATAGTATTCTTGGCATTCACTTCTTGCCAGGCACAGGGTGAAAAGCCTTCCCTGCAGTATCTCATTTAATCCTCACATGAACCCTCTCTGGTATGTCCCCTAAGCCTGACGTTACTGCTCAGAGGCATTGAGGAAGGAAACAAGGGGAGGCCACAGGCATGGATTCAAACTCTGCTTGTCCTGGCTGCAAAAATTGTGTGCTCACTACTATTCTACAGTTATCCAATGCCAAGGAACCTAAGAGTCGGTTCCAGAAACTTCCTCCTGGTTTGTTCAGCACTTGGAAGGACCCAAAAACCTTTTGCATCTTTACTATCCTTCAAAATAGGGTCCCTTCTGATTATTTTCAAGGGCTAAACCCCAAAATGTAAAAGTCTACCCTTTTTTTACTAAACTTATTCCATAGTAGAAAATCACATTGTCCCCACATATGGCTGGTCTTATGAAGTGTGTGTGTGTGTGTGTGTGTGTGTGTGTGTGTGTGTCTAGAAGATGGCCTTAGGAGTTTGCAAAATAACATCTCATGTGTTTACAGTGTTTTTGGTTTACAAAGGGATCATAAATCTCTTCTCTATAAATCTTTACCACCAACCTCGGAAATAGGTATCAGTATGATATTTTACATGTGGGAAAACTAAGGCTCAAAAAGGATAAGCAACACACATGTCATGATTACACAGCAACAAGAACCAGAGCCCAGCTGGGCACAGTCGTCCTCAGACCTGGGGCCCTGCACCGCTACTAAGAAGAACAATAGAGGAGAAAGACGCCGCTGAACTGACTGGCCGTTGAAAACAGGGCTCAGAAAGCTCAACTGTAATTTCCCACAAAAGGATGTCTTCAGAGCAGGCCGCAATTAACTTTCCAGTGGCATAAACGTTCCTTACAGTAAATTTCAAAAACACAATAGCAGCCAAGTGCCTGCCCTTTAGATCAAGCAGAAGGATGAAGGGTAATTTCACAATTTAGACTCTCTTTTTACATTTTTTTGAGTAGCTTCCTGAGTGGATCTATGCATTTCGGGGGCGGCTGGTACTCACACGTTCCAGCACTTAACGGACTCCCCAAACTGTGCTTCCCAGTCCTCAGCTAATTGCTGCCTAGCTTCCCACTCTCTGTAAATGGCAGATGACAAGAGACCCAAGGGACTTCTCATGGCTGTGTCTGTCCATATCAAGAGATATGAAAATGAGGCTTCATTTGCATATTTTATTAACCCCCCCCCCCAACACACACACACACACACACTAACACACACATGGTTCTTTCCAGAAGGAAAATGCTTCCATTTGTTGGCACGTAGCCGCACAGCCATGTGAACTCTCAGACTGGTTTGGAACCCCTGGGAGGCAAAACAGCGTTGGGAAAGCCTGAGAATTGTGTTCATTTTATAGCTTTCTCCACAGCCTTCCTAGTCACTGCACTCAAAGCTTATCCAGGGAGTCAGTCCTACAATCATAAGCTGTCAGCGATGAAGCTGTTTTTCAGATCTGAAAGTTCTCTCACAGGCTGGGGAAAACCCAACTAAAGTAAAGGGCAGAAAGAGAATTTATTCCATGTTCTTGGGCTTTTACCTGCTAACTTTTTTAGGTAGACAGTTTCTGCACAGGGCTTAGGTGTATCCCTCTCTATGTACTTATTTTCGTTTACATTTTGGGAAGAGGAGAGCCACCACCACCCTCCTTTGGGTGCCCTGTCTAGCATCGGGAATTAGGGTAAATCACGACTAAAACATTTTTAGGAACAAGTATTGGGAAACCGAATTCAAACCAGTTTATGCAACAGTAAGAAGAAGAAGTTAGAATCCTTTAGCTCATTTAGCTGGAGAGTGCAAAAGTAGTGACATTTCAGGCATGGCCAGATGCAGGAGGTCATTCAAAGTCAAGGCTTGGTCTCCTGGCTCCATCTTTTAGTGTTGATTTCTTTCTCAGTCAGACTTTCTTTTTTTTTTATTGCTAAAAGTATTACAAAGGGTATTACAAATGGGTCCTTCCAACCCCCCCCCACCCCGCCCTTGACAATCCCCTGGCCTCCCTTACTCCCTAGTGTCTTATGTCCATTAGTTATGCTTATATGCATGCATACAAGTCCTTCGGTTGATCTCTTACCTCCCTCCCTCCTGCCTCCCAACCCTCCCTGGCCTTCCCACTGCAGTTTGACAATCAGTTTGAGGCAGCTCTGCCTCTGTATCTATTATTGTTCAAAAGTTTGTAATGGTCTTTATTATCCATGAATGAGTGAGATCATGTGGTATTTTTCCTTCATTGTCAGTCAGACTTTCTTTACCTCAGAAGATCCAAGCTTATAATTTACCAGTTCAGCCACTCAGGTGAAAAGAGAACGTCTTTATCAATAGAATTCATAGGAAGTCCTGGAACTAGCTTGGCCCATGTGCCCATCTCTGAACCAATGGCTGCAGCCAGGGGCATAGTACAGGCGGCCAGGCCAGGCCTGAGCCAGGTGCTCACCCTCAAAGCTTAGAATGTGCTTTGTCCTCCTGCACATGTGGCCTGAGAGGGAGGGAGGGATGGTTTCCCAAAGTGAAATACAAGTTCTGTCACCAGAAGGGGGCCTGGGTGCTGGGAGGCCAACGCTATAAATGTCCACTGCATTTACAGACTCCTCAGGATAGATGTAGAATCTCTTGTTTTCTCTGCTTTAGTCCTACCATTCTCCATAAACTGTTTCAAACAGAGGAATCCTATTAAGAGACGAGATGGTCAGCCTATACTTCCCCAGTTAAACTGTCCTAGCCCTTTACTGGCGTCATCGACTGGATTACTATTCAAATATATTTACCGTGTGATAAAACTGCATAGAACTCAACATGCACCTCCTGGCACCATGACTCACCAGAGGGCCAGGCTGGGATCCAAACCACCATGGGTGTTGATGGGGACTTTTGGAAGCTCTCAAAAGAGGAGTGTGAGCTCTGCCCTCTGCCCTCAGGAGGAGCGTGCAGGTGCCAGAGATGACCACAATCCCGAACTCAACAACAGAGACAGGCTGCTCTGGGAAGTTCTACAAGAGATGGAAGGAAGGAAGCTTGGTTGAGCACCTACTGTGTGCCAGACCCTGCACAAAAGGCTTTCACAGAGGCCTTCCCATGTCATCTTCCCAGTCCTCATGTGAGCTAGCCTTTAGATTTTATTTTTTAGATGAAAGAACTGACAGTCAGTGAGGTTCAGTACTATTCGTAACTTAGAGAAAGGGGAGGAAAATCTTGGTTAATTCCCAGGATTTGAACTTTTACATGAGGACAGACTGATTTGCTCACACTTTTCAGCGTTGAAAGTCTGAGAGAGCATATGTCCAAGGATTCTAACAGGAAAGAAAAGCTTGTGCTTGACCTTTGAATGGTTCATGCAATCCCAGATCCCCACAGCAGGAGGAGGGGACCGCACATCTCCTAGATGGCCAGGGTGGGGTAGTGGTTAGATCCTCAGCCTCTGGAGTCCAACTTCTCAGGTTCAGATCCTCATGTTGTGAACTCTGTATCCTTCAGCAAGCCATCTGGCATCCGCCTCAGTTTCCTCATCTGTTTAAGAAAGGATCATACTGACAGTTCCCGCATCCTAGGATTAAAAGAAATAATGTATGTAAAACACCTTGCAGAGTCCCTGGAATCAGAGTAATGATTCAATAAATATTAGCTTTTATAATAATTAGGGAGCATATTGTACAGCCAAAAAGAGGTAACTGTAGATCAAAAGAAAGCTGACTTCACAGGGTGGGAAGCAAACTCCCTGAACTGATTAGTCCTGAAGGTGGCACAAACTGAAAGTATAAATAGAATGGAAAAGGGTTAGATCATGAGTAGGTAACCATTTCTCTACCATAAGCAATGACACACAGGCGGGAAAAATCCATTTCTGGCCGTATGTGAGTCAGAGAAGGCTTCCCGGGTGGTGAGGGGGATTCAATTAGTCACTGGTTGCCATGCCAATGCAAACATCACCCTTCCAGCTACTCCCCCATCAACACATTTGAATAAGTAACAATGATAATAGCATGCACTAAAAAGGCTATTTTTTAAAAAAAATTAAATGTACTTCTGTCAAAAGTCTGGTTTTCAGAAATAATTGCTGTAGGCCAGATAAAGATTTGCATAGAATCCCTAAAATGCGTTGAGCATAATCACAGAAGAGAAACCTTCAGTGGGACTCTTAGGGGTTTTGGGGTGTTTGGGGGGGGGTATAGCGGGAAGGGGGTCCTCCTAACATACCCAGTTTGACTAAATCCCCCTTTGTGGTCTGAACTTGAGCTCGGGTTAGACAGTCCTCGGATTATACTGCCTTGTCCACACCCTGAAGCCTGATGTGGATTCCTGGACTTCATCACACCTTCTTCAATGTCTGAAACATATTCCATATCTACTTGCATATCTCTAGTTTGGTGATATCTATCTAAAACAAACAAACAAACAACAAAAAACACCATTTGATCTAAGAATTTAGCTTCTCATAATCAATCTTAAGAAAAACCATAACTGAATATGATCTCACTCATTTGTGGAATATAATGAACAACATAAACTGATGAACAAAAACAGATCCAGAGACAGAGAAGCATCAAACAGACCATCAAACCTCAGAGGGAAGGTAAGGGAGGATGGGGGGAAGGGGAAGAAATCAACCAAAGGACTTGCATGCATGCATATGAGCCTAACCAATGGACACAGACACCAGGAGAGGTGAGGGCATGAGTGGGGGTTGGGAGGCAATGGGGGGATAAGGACACATATGTAATACCTTAATCAATAAAGAAAAAAATAAAATAAAAAAAAAGAAAAACAATAACTAACATGCAATATGATTGATAATAGTAATATAAAAGAAATAAAAGCAAAAAATAGAAAGAGCCTAAATGTCCAAATTAAATTGTTGTGCATCCATATGCTAGAATATGATTAGCTATTAGAAATTGGATGGTAAAGACCGTTTGATGCTGTGGGAAATTATTATAAATTTTTAAGTGAAGCAAGCAGGTTACAGAGCAGGGGATTAGGTAAAATCCAAATGAGATATATGCAAGTTTATGCAAATATATGCATAGGAAAAACTAGTAGTGTGTTACTCTAAAATGTGATGGTTATTTCTGGATGATACAATTACAGGTGGCTTTTCTTTTTCTTTTGTGCCTTTCCATATCTTCAAGAAACACTTTTTAAAAAATATATATTTTATTGATTTTTTACAGCAAGGAAGGGAGAGGGATAGAGAGTTAGAAACATCGATGAGAGAGAAGCATCGATCAGCTGCCTCCTGCACACCCCCTACTGGGGATGTGCCTGCAACCAAGGTGCATACCCTTGACCGGAATCGAACCTGGGACCCTTCAGTCCCCAGGCCGACGCTCTATCCAGTGAGCCAAACCGGCTAGGGCAAGAAACACTTTTTATGGTGATTGTATATTTCTTCTGCAATCAGGGGGAAAATCCAATCACTGTTACACACAGACACCTGAGGGCCTGCTCTGTGTCCAGTGCAGGAGAAGGAAAGACTTCAGGGAGGGCTGCACTTGGGTCATCTGTGGCCAGGCACCAGCCTCACCCAGGGCACCAGAGGTCATATCTGAGATGGCAGCCAAGACGACTAGATTCGAATCAGAGACGACCTGGGCTCTCAAAGGATCTGTCAGCTCCCTGAAGAGGCATTTCACATCATTTGTGGAATATAATGAACAACATAAACTGATGAACAAAAACAGATCCAGAGACAGAGAAGCATCAAACAGACCATCAAACCTCAGAGGGAAGGTAGGGGAGGATGGGGGAAGGGGGAGAGATCAACCAAAGGACTTGTATGCATGCATATAAGCCTAACCAATGGACACAGACACCAGGAGGGTTGAGGGCAGGAGCGGGGGTTGGGAGGCAATGGGGGGATAAGGACACATATGTAATACCTTAATCAATAAAGAAAAAAATAAAATAGAAAAAAAGAAAAACAATAACTATAACTGACATGCAATATGATTGATAATAGTAATATAAAAGAAATAAAAGCAAAAATAGAAAGAACCTAAATGTCCAAATTAAATTGTTGTGCATCCATATGCTAGAATATGATTAGCTATTAGAAATTGGATGGTAAAGACCGTTTGATGCTGTGGGAAATTATTATAAATTTTTAAGTGAAGCAAGCAGGTTACAGAGCAGGGGATTAGGTAAAATCCAAATGAGATATATGCAAGTTTATGCAAATATATGCATAGGAAAAACTAGTAGTGTGTTACTCTAAAATGTGATGGTTATTTCTGGATGATACAATTACAGGTGGCTTTTCTTTTTCTTTTGTGCCTTTCCATATCTTCAAGAAACACTTTTTAAAAAATATATATTTTATTGATTTTTTACAGCAAGGAAAGGAGAGGGATAGAGAGTTAGAAACATCGATGAGAGAGAAGCATCGATCAGCTGCCTCCTGCACACCCCCTACTGGGGATGTGCCTGCAACCAAGGTGCATACCCTTGACCGGAATCGAACCTGGGACCCTTCAGTCCCCAGGCCGACGCTCTATCCAGTGAGCCAAACCGGCTAGGGCAAGAAACACTTTTTATGGTGATTGTATATTTCTTCTGCAATCAGGGGGAAAATCCAATCACTGTTACACACAGACACCTGAGGGCCTGCTCTGTGTCCAGTGCAGGAGAAGGAAAGACTTCAGGGAGGGCTGCACTTGGGTCATCTGTGGCCAGGCACCAGCCTCACCCAGGGCACCAGAGGTCATATCTGAGATGGCAGCCAAGACGACTAGATTCGAATCAGAGACGACCTGGGCTCTCAAAGGATCTGTCAGCTCCCTGAAGAGGCATTTCACACCTCCTGAGCCTGGCCTCACCCAGCCCCACTATTAATAGTGTTTCGGTGTCTCCAATGGGTCTGCACATTCTGGTCCCAGCGGCGACCACAGATGCTGCCCAAATGGTGAGTTAGTTCTCTAATGGAAGTTTGAAAGAAATCATTAGTGGGCTTGTGGCTGCTCCAAATGGGCTTGTACAACCAAATGACTCCCACCATCACCTCGCCTTCTCTACCACACGCCCTTCCCGTCCCCATTGCCCTAGAAATGCCACATATAAAGGAACTGGAGAAGCTGTATTCCTAGGGCCACAATGTTGATCAATGTGTAAGAACATGATTGTGTCGGTTAGAAAAGTCAGTCTGAGGGATGGAGCTCTCCTTTCTGCAGTATCTCTCAAAGTTCCGCCCTTCAACCACCTGCCCCAAATTTCCTGGCAAGAAAATGCAGAGTCCTGGGTCCACTTTAGGCCCACCAATATCAGTGTCTCTGGGAGTGGGGGGTGATTCTACGTCCTCTGGAATTGGAGAACCACTTCCCCCAGAACTGGAAGAGAGGAAGGAAGGGTGCCTGAGCTCCTGGACTGGGTAGTGTGCAAGGACCAGCTCACTGAGCTCCTGGACTGGGAAGTGTGCAAGGACCAGCTCACTGACTGGGCACTGCATTTTTGTGCACTCAAATTTAAACACACTTGATCATTTATTGAGTGCCGACTATGTGCTAGACACATCCCTGGTGCTTTATACTTGTTATCCCAAATAATCTTCTCTACCACCCTCCCAGAGAGCTTTTTATTTAGATGAAGAAACTGAATAAGAGAGTTTACTTGAAACTCTGGTAAGAGTCTTTGCCTATGAACTCGACCACTGTAAATCCTCCCTCGTCCCCTCTCCTGTGTGGGTTTCTTTTTTCTCCTTACCAAACCTCAACCTAATACACTTTCCTTGGCTAAAGGAAAGTGGTCTTCTCTGAGATGAAACTCCCAAGACTGTCCCACACTGCTCACCCCATGGGTGTCCTCTCTCCTACTCCCATTATTAAATGTTCACCCTCAATGTTTTCACAAGTGGGGCGTCCACTGCATTGCGGTTTACACAGGGGATAGTGTCTGGCTGAGTATAGATTCTGCGTTGGGTAGACTTGCGTGGGCCGGTGCTGGTTCCCAGCTCTCTTTCCTCTCTGTCCTCCCTCCCTCCCACTATAACCAACTGACCTGTGTGTGCCAGAGATGGCTGCCTGCCCCACAGCTGACTGC
>NW_005363098.1:3594556-3596968 GCF_000412655.1 Myotis brandtii | reverse complement strand
GGGAAGCTTGGCTTCCTCCATCATTGGGGCAACCAAGCCTCCTGCTTGCTCCAGCTCTGTGGCTGCCGGCCGCCATATTGGTTGGGTTAATTTGCATATAGTTGCTCTGATTAGCTGGTGGGCATGGCTTAAGGCATAGCAAAGGTACAGTCAATTTGCATTCTCTCTCTCTATATATATATATATATATATACACTATACCTATTACTATACATAATTATTAATATATTACCATAAATTATATTATTACAATTCTTCAGATCTCAGATGCACATTCCAACACTTAATATTTCTAAAAATGGGATGCACTTTTATCTCACTTTGGACCTCATTACTAATGTTTAATGCAGCAAATGTTTTGTGTATTTTTTCCCTCTCAAAGCTGTCAGTCAATCAGAGCTTTGTCTTATGAACACCCTCTTCATTGTTATGGAAGGTCCCTAAGGGAAGGGCTTTGTTTTAGTGCAGGGACAGTGCTGGGCACAGCGATATTCACTAAATACTGAGTGAATGAGTGACCCAGTTAGTCCTGGGTGTCACTGAGTCAGGGATTGTCAGAGAGGAGCAGATGGGAGGAGCCGCCCCAGACACAACCCCCAAGACCCAGTATGTTGTCCTCTAGACCTCAGACCACACTTTCCGCGGCCACCTGAGACTTTGGCCCAAGCTGTTTCCAAACCCTGAACACATTCTCTCTTCGTTAATTTTAAGCCCCAGCTCCAGCTTCTAAGTCTCTGCTCCAGCTTTTATGTCTCCGCCCCAGCTCTCCCTCCTCCCAGAGCTTTCTTAGAGAAACCCACTTCATGCATCAACATCTCCGCTGCCTCAGTCCCTCACCTGGCTGTCACCGAATCACCCACCAGGAAAGGCCAGTCCTTGGATAAGTCAGTAGTTGGACCATCAGTGCCTTTTGGGGGGGCAGCATCAGAACTTTTCTTGGCAGTCCAGCAGGGTGCCCAGGCTGGGGACTCTTTCTCTCACCACCCACTTTTCCATCCAGCCCTGGGCATGGTGAGGGCGGTCATGCTGGCCCAGGGCCTCCAACACGTGGCTCTAGGCCAGTGATGGACCTCCTATGACACGGGTGTCAGAGGTGACACGAACTCATTTTTTTTGGTTGATTTTTCTTTGTTAAATGGCATTTAAATATATAAAATAAATATCAAAAATATAAGTCTTTGTTTTACTATGGTTGCAAATATCAAAAAATTTCTATATGTGACACGGCACCAGAGTTAAGTTAGGGTTTTTCAAAATGCTAACATGCCGAGCTCAAAAGGTTCGCCATCACTGCTCTAGGCTGTGGGAATGCAGATAAGCAAAGACAACCCAACATTCGCAGTCAAGGGCAGTTAGCACTGATGAGGTGCTGAACGCTGCAGTGGACGTACTGACGTCTTTGCAGACCCTTCTCTCCATGTAACTTTTTTTTTTAAATTCTCACCGGAGGATATTTTTCCATTGTTTAGATAGAGGGAAAGACAGAGAGAAATATTGATGTGAGAGAGAGGGAAATGATGATGTTTAGAGAGAGGGAAAGAGAGAGAAATATTGATGTGAGAGAAACACATCTATTGGTTGCCTGGTCGGGCTACCAGGTGGGCTGCTGGGGAGGAGCCTGCAACCAAGGTACGTGCCCTTGACCGGATGGAACCCAGGACGCTTCTGTCCTGAGGCCGACTCTCTATCCACTGAGCCAAACTGGCTAGGGCCGGTTATAGCTTTTGACTCCCCTAAAATTTAACTATAGTTGGCCCTTTGCATCTGCAGATGCAACCAACTGCAAATCAAGAGCAGTATTTTCCTTCCTCCGTTAGGAATCTACGTAGGGAATCCGCCGTTGGGAATGCGAAGGCATTGCTGCTGGGTGGGTTGAATCTGCAGATGCGAAACCTGCGGATGAGAAGTCGGAGGCCACGAGGGCCGGCTGCACCGACTGGAAACACCTGCGAGCAGGCGGACCAGCGCGGCTCAAACCCACGTTGTTCAGGCTCCGCTGCAGACGAGGTAGGCTTCCCCTCCGGGTGCTGAGGACGCAGAATAAACAAGACGGGTCCCTGCCCGCCGGGAACCTCAAGTGTCAGAGTGAGGACACAGACATGGGAGCCCAGTGCGGGGCGGAAGGCTCCACTGCAGGGCCCGGGGCCTGCGACTCCTGACTCCTCTCCCAGCCTGGCTGCAGTTTGAGGACAGCACAGGCCGGAGGGTGTGGGCTGCTTCCTGCTCGGGGAGCTCCCCACTGCGCGGAGAAGGAAAGGCTCCTCACCCTTCCTTCTGCCTTCAGCCTTCAACCTGTGGCCTCAAGCCTGGAGGGCCATGCCACCCAACGCTGCCGGTGAACTCTTGGCTCCCGGTTTACCCCCATTTGGGACTGGCCTTGGGCGACCTGGGGAGGGAGAGAGCAGTGAACGG
>NW_005363098.1:3588979-3591621 GCF_000412655.1 Myotis brandtii | reverse complement strand
TTCAGAAATCTGAAAACTTAATGATCATCCCACCAGAGCATGTACGAAATGAAAGCATGGACAATAAATAGCCTAGAACAATGGCATGAAAAAAACGTATTAAAAAATTCTGTCCATCAGAGCGAAACTCAATTTCTGTTACAGCAAAATTGTGATATGTTTGACTCACATGGAAAAAGTATGAAAGCAGATTCATCTTTACTTAAATAGAGCAGAAGCTATGAAATCAAGAAGACCAGTAAACTTTCTGGTGATAGGAAATTTTTCTCCATGCCAACTGTGAATAATTACATATTGAAACGAGATTTCCAGAAAGCTGAAAACTAATCAGGCCTAAGTTCCTACTCAGTAAGCATCAGTAATCATAGAAAATAAAGACATGTCATGTATGCAACGAATGTGGGAAAGTCTTCATGGAGAAGTGTTTGCTCCATTATCACCAGAATCTTCATATAGGAGAGAAGCCCCATTGATGTAGTCTGTGTGGGAAAGCCTTCTCCAAAAAGGTGACACTGAACGAACACCAGATGTCACACACAGGAGAGAAATTTCATGAATGCGCAGTGTGTGGCAAAGCTTTTCTCAAGAAATCACCACTTAACATACATTACAAAATAGATACAGGAAAAACTGTGTGTATGTATTGACTGTGGGAAAAGCTTCATCCCTAAGGACAATCTCATGGTCCATCTACAAACTCATACAGGTGAGAAACCTTATATATATAATGAATGTGGAAAAGGCTTCAGCCAGAGATGTCTCTTATGATACACTGGAGATTTCACATGGGAAAGACACCCTTTGTGTGCTGTGAATGTGGAAAATCCTATTCCCAGAAGATAGGTCTCATTAAACATGAAATAATTCACATAGGAAAGAGACTATTTGCAATGAATGTGAGAAAGCCTTCCAAGTGAAGTAACTCCTCAATGAGCATCAGAAAATTCACTCAGTCTGGGTGGTACATTTTTCTTCAGAGAGTCACTGGTCACCCCAGACCAGTGTGGTCCTGCAGAAGAAAATTCTTGGTAATACGATGACTCTGTAGATGCCTTCTGTGGCCTCTCACACAGCATTAATTAGTGGGCTCTTAGCAAACAGGAATGCAGTCATAGTGGGCCAGCCTGTGGCCAGATGTGCACCCTCAGGAGGATTTGCACAGGATGGAAACCTTATGAATGCAGTGAGTGTGGTCTGGCCTTCAGTGATCAATTATACCTTTTTTTTATGTCACAGGAAACCAATAGGAAAAAACTCAGACACATTCTACAAGTAAAAGATTTGAGCAAAAATTTCTAGCTCAGATTATGGCTAAAAGGTAAGGGTGTTCCAAAAAATGTATACACACTTTGAGTGATTATAAAGTCAGTGTATATTAACATACAGTTCATTTTCAAAATTTAAAAGAATCTACAGAAATGAATAATTTTTTTTTTTGTCAATGCTTGTTTTTGAACTAATGACCGTTCTGGTCCAGGCTCTGCTGATAACTCAAAGCAATGGAATTGTAAACATCAAGAATCATTTTGTTCGGTATTTGTGCACTCTCGATTTGTGGACTATTGCCAGTTTTGTACCATAAACTTTATCTTTCATGTATCCCCATAAAAAAAAGTCTAGTGGCACTTTAGGATAAATTTTCTTTGTTCAGAGCATAGTCTGGCTTCACCCATTATTTCAAATCAGTTACTAAACCTGAAAAGGAGTGAAAATTAAGTGAGTTAACAGCTGTTAAAGTGTGTATACATTTTGGGGGGACATACTGAGAGAAATTGTATGAATGCTGAGACTGGGAAGTCCTGATTTTCTCATTCTAGTAAGTATGTGCACTGATACAGAGGCATAATCTGATGTTGACCCAAACACATCCATCAATTGCTCTATTGTGTCAATTAAAGGAATGAAAGAAACTTAAAAAAAACACATTAATTGTTGCTTCCCTTAGGTTTTTTATTTCTTTTTTCTTTTTAATATATTTTTCTTGATTTCAGAGAGGAAGGGAGAGGAAGAGAGATAGAAACATCAATGATGAGAGAGAATCATTGGTCACCTGTCTCCTGCATGTTCCCTGGGCATATGCTCTGACCGGGAATTGAATCATGACCTCCTGGTTCATAAGTCCCCATTCAACCACTGAGCAACACTGGCCATGCCGGTTTTTATTCTTGATTTTGCTTTCTGACCCACTTGCTGTCAATAATTACAAGTGTCTTTTAGGGAGATGGAAGGGAGAGGGCATTGGGGACCTGGGGGAGGGAGAACAGTCCCAAACCCATGGATGGCCATGCCTCTGCCAGTTGAGGGTGGCTTTCAGGGGCTGGTATACAGGAAAGAGAAGACAGATGGGAAGTTAGCATATGTGGGGAATCAGGTATCTTCTACATACAAAACCAATAGGCATGTAAAGCAACTAACCAGCCTGTGCTGCTAGAGAAACTTCCCAGAACCCTCCTGGCCTAGTCAGGGTCATCTCTTTCAGTTCATACAGAGAGCTGTGGGCCAGGGCCCCACTCCAGGCCAGAGGGGCAATGCCAGCAATGAACAGCCAGCCTCCTGTCCTGGCCTCTGCCTGCTTCCAGATCTGCAGCCTCCCATCCTCTTTGTCACCAGAGGCCCTGGCCACAAGTAGCATGAAGACAGGG
>NW_005363098.1:3583803-3588590 GCF_000412655.1 Myotis brandtii | reverse complement strand
GGTCCCAGGGTCCCAGGCTTGCATAGTACAGGGTGTCCCATGCCAGCACTGGATCATCCAGTTCCGCTCAAACATTTCCTGAGGCAAAGTCTCACTAGTTCTGTTCTCCTGAGGGTTGTTGACAGCACGCACACTGTAACCACATTAAAGGACCTTTGAGAAGGGAGCTCAGAGATTTTCCAGGCAGCATCTTCTGTTCTCATTAGGAGACGGGACTTCCTTGGGCTGCCTCCCAGCTCCACCCTGCAAGTGGACTCCAGGCTGTCCTCTGGGGTAGCGCAACCTGTAACTCCCCTTCTCTCTGAGAGCCCTTGAAAGATTTCAGGATATGTTCTCTCCTGTACCTCCTCTTCCCATGATGCTTAGATCAAGCTCCCTGTTGCCCTAGAACATAGTGGGGCCACCAGGCAGGTCTCTGATAAGGTGGCAGGGTTGCCCTGTGGGGTTTTCTATTCCAGCACTGGATTGGGTCCATAGAGACCTCCTGGGAGGTCTGAAGAACAGCCTAACACTAACAATAGCTACCATTGTTCAGTGCCCCAGGCACCCTGATGGATGCTCCAAATGCATGTTCTTTTTTAAACTTGTGCTCTGAGAGGTGAGTGCCATTATCCCCATCTCACAGTGGTGGGAACTGAAGCTGAGAGAGGCTAAGGAATTTGCCCCAAACAGCTCAGCTTTTCCCTGGGGAGACTGGCTGTGACCCAGGTAGGTTGGCTCCAACCCCTGGCTACTCTTCCTGCTGCTGGACCACCTCATACTGGGAAAGTGGTGGATGGCTTAACATGTGAATCCTGGAATCTGCCTGTCTCCATATCTGCCTTGTAAGCACTGTTTGAGTAGCAGCCAGCAATGGTCTTCATTTCTTTTTGGCTCCCCATATAGATATGAGGCTTGAATTGTCCTTGGGGTTCCCTTATCTATAGGGATGCCTCCCTTTTCTGAAGAGATCCCCTTGACACCTGCACTCCCAGGCACCTCAGTCCCTGACAAGGTCACCAATCTCTCCCCACTCACCAGCTCCAACCCAGATTTGTCCTCCTCTGTCCACATTATCATCAGGAAACCTGCCCACACATACTCCACCTCAGGCCCACCCTTGGCTGAGTGCCTTCAGCTGCCCAGAAAAAATACAGTTTTGGGGGGCTCCCTGGGCTAGGTGGTCCAAGAGTTTCCTCCATGAAAAAGGATCAGGGCACTACTTAAGCTGGTAAGATCACCTCCGGTGACCATGGCTTCATTGGATTTGCATCTAAATGTTGTATTCGTAAGCTCAGCAGGAAAGTCCGGAGATTTCTGCAAAATTCAGCCATGTACCAATATGCTTACGGAGGAGGAATATCATTAGGAAAATGATTAACAAAGTTATTTTCTTCACATCTCCAAGGAAACAGCTCTAGAGTAGGTTTCTTATAGAAAACTTGAGGAGGCTAAAAGTATTAGGAAGCTCACTCAATTCTGACGATGTTGGTAATATCCAATGAATGACTGGATCTTTACTTTATAAATCCAAGAGAGGGCACCTGGGGAACGGAGAGCACTTAGTCACTTTCTTATTTACCTGGACAGGGCACAGCTATCAGCTAACGGCTAGCATGGTTGCTGGAGGGGGGCGGTTGGCGGTTGGCGATTAGAAGTTTAAAAAGAACCCCTTCAAGTGCATCTGCACCCCATCAGGAGAAATCCAGGAGCAGCCTGGGAAGAATGGAGACCTGGCTGCAGCTTATCTCTCTCTTCAACACCATTCCAGATTTACCTTCCTCTCTCTGGCCCTCAGTCTCTGCAAAATAAAGAGATTGGCCTAGATCCTCAGTTTCCAAACTTTTGAAATTGCAGTCCTCTTCTCTTAAAAAAAAAGTCTGTGTGAACATCCAGAGGGCAAGGCAGATACTAGGGAAACTGCTCTGGCCGAGTTCTCTGGGCTGGTTGGCTCCGAGCCCTTGGGAATCGGGTCATTTTGAGAGCCTCTCCCTACCTGACGTCTGGAGAGTGTCCCTCGGCTCTAGGGGAATCACAGGAGACCCTGGTCCTTGGAACTTGGACTTAGTTCTGAGAACATGGACTTAGCCCTGGATGGGCGAGGCAGCCGAGTGCACTGTTGATAGAATTCTGTGGCACCTGGAGACAGGGCTCAGCACCAGTGGTGGTTGTCATTGTGGAGCCTGAAAGCCACTTCTGAGTCTTCATCTGGGAAGATCTCCCCTGCCTACTCAGAGGCTAAACAGCCTTCTCCAGTGACATCCCCAGCCAGGGACCCACACTAACTGGAGGATGACCACGGGGTGGGGACCGTCACGAAAGATCCGGGAGGGGTTGCCACAAGCAGGCCATTATTTTTCGAATTATCGCCTCCTTTACCTGTGGTACAGTGTCAATGTCACTGGGAAAAGTGCCTTTTAATGTCCTGGATCTTTAAAACACAATAATCTCATTGAAATGGCTTAACTGCTTCCTTCAAGGAAATAAAGTAAATAAAACTGTCATCTCTGTGTCTGCTGTCACTGTATGGATGCAGCATTTCTTTTCTTTTTTTAATAGCTGCATTCATCTCAGTTCAGGCCAGTGCATTTAGGCCATGCTGGGGGTGTAGAAATTTGGTAATTAAATCCTGTTATCTTGATGCCACGGGCAGAAGAAAAAGCAGTTGTGATGCTTCAGAGAGGAAAAACACTGTGAGGAGAGAGAAGGAGATTTGTTTTGTACTTTTTAAAAAACCGTTTTCACGGAGTCTTTTTTTAGCACTAGAAAGTTGACAGATGTCCGACTAACAGGAAGATCCTGGTGTGGGGAAGGATTCTAATGAATCCCGTGAAATTACTCTTCACACTGTTGTACACCCCAGCAGAGTAGTAGGTGTATGCTGCTTGTAATCCCACAGACCTGGAATTTTAGCCCGACTCCATGGCTTGCTAGCTGTGTGACCTCAGGCAAGTTACTCACCTTCTGTATCTGTCAGGGTGCTTTGGGCTGCAGATAAGAAAAATACCAATCCAGAGTGACTGAATAATTAAAGCACATGTTTTATATCCTGTAAGAAGTTCTGATTTTACATAACTCCAGGGATGTGGACAGTGTATGTGTGTGTGGGGAGGGGAGGGTGGAGGGGGAGGAACCATCACTAATTTGATCAACACCCTTGCCCAACATAAAGGAAGGTCCTTCTAGACCTGAATCTTGGGAAAGATTCACCATGCCTGTTCCTTCCCATCCAACCTCTCTCTCTTTCAAATCCAATAGCTCTTTTTTTTTAAGCAATATGTTTATTTGGATGATTTCCACAAACTATACACAAAGTCTCTAACCATGGCAATTCAGTGAAGTACAAAACATTAAGTTACAGGGTGGAGAAGGCAGCACCAGCGGTGGCACCTTCCAATCTTGGTTGGCCTAGGGGTAAGGGCTGGAGGAAGGCTTCTTTTCAAACCAAGCCCCTCATTTCAATGTACAAAAGAATTACTCTGATTGGTATTAAATTGTATTGAAAACAAAATGGCCTAAAAAGCAAATATTATTCTATGTCGGGGGGAAACGGGAGGAAAGAATGAGTCCTTCAGAGCAGGCGGGAGACGGTGGGGGAAGGTCCGTGGCTGTGACCCCCGTCACTCTCGCTGCTCCATTTTGACTTTCGGTGGTCTCAGGAAGAGTTCCCTGTCTTCATCTATCCTCTTCCCCTGGGAGCAAGGTCTACCTCTGTCTCTTCCCATGTCTTGCTGGCAGTACCAGGGAGAGAATAGATTCCAGTAGACAGGTGAGAGTCATGGAGGGTCTGTTGCTGCTCATTCCGCCTACAGTGGCTGCTTCCTCACTGGTTCACCTAAGGCAGTGGTCGGCAAACTCATTAGTCAACAGAGCCAAATATCAACAGTACAATGATTGAAATTTCTTTTGAGAGCCAAATTTTTTTAACTTAAACTATATAGGTAGGTACATTGTTATTAACTTAATTAGGGTACTCCTAAGGCTTAGGAAGAGCCACACTCAAGGGGTCAAAGAGCCGCATGTGGCTCGAGAGCCGCAGTTTGCCGACCACGGACCTAAGGTAGCACATTTCACCTGTGCAAGGTTTAACTTTCTCTTGAAGGTGACACAGTCTTAACTGTATAAGAGAAATAACATTGCTCCTATTAGGAGAACTTTGTTCTTGCCCTTTCCATAACCTTAGTCCCTACCATTATTGTGCTAAGAAGCATTTGGTTTTTTCTTGAATCTGCTATTGTATTACATTACAAGAGACACACACTGACAATGAAATAGCTCTCTCTGTGGTACCCAGGAGGGGTGGCACACACTTGGATTATATTCTTTTGGATTTTCCTGATGAAAGAGGAAGGGGGAGGGTTTCCAGTTTATTTCAGTACATGCATTTTTGCTTTTAGTCTGTGAATAAATAATTTCTTTCATAAAAGGTAGAAGTAGGGTGAACATGGGCCTGCTCACCACATTATGGAGTACCAGAACTAGTGGGCAACTCATGTGGCTTGTACATTTAGGACAAATAAAAGGAAATACCATATTATCTGTCAAAAAATAAACTTTCAAACTTCTTCTCCTAAGAGGTAGAAAAAATTAAAGTTATAAATAGTCTTAAAAAGATTAGATTTGGATAGAAAAGGCTTATTTACCAGGAAAACTCAAAGAAATTAACTAAAAGGCTATTAGAATTAGTAAAATAATTTAATATAAACAGAAGAGGATATAAACATGCATAATACTCAATTATATTCCTACTAGAGGCCCGGGGCACAAAAATTTGTGCACTGGGGGGGGGGGGGGGGGGGGCCCCCCCC
>NW_005363098.1:3577645-3582378 GCF_000412655.1 Myotis brandtii | reverse complement strand
TGTTCTTCTAGCTGCCTGGCTGCCGGCTGCCATCTTGGCTGGCAGTTAATTTGCATATTGCCCTGATTAGCCAATGGGAAGGGTAGCGGATGTACGGCTAATTACCATGTTTCTCTTTTATTAGATAGGATATACTTAGAATACTCAAGAAAAATACAAGAGGTAAACAAACAAACATAAAAGTGTTTGGCCTGGAACTACATTTCTTCTCCATGGGGTTTTGTCAGGCTACCTCATACCTGTTAATCAGATGTAGCCATAGATGTTGTGCCCTAAGAAAGGGCTTCCAAGATCCCTTAGACTGGTTAAGTACCCCCTGCTGTATTTTCAGAGCAATCCATATTTATCTTGTTCATTGGAATTACCAATTACAGCTTAAACTTCTATCTTTCTTACTAGCCAGTGTCTCCACTAGACAGAAGGTAGGTTAGAGGATGTCTTGCCCACTACTCAGTTCCTAGTGCCTTGCACAATATTGTGGAATGAATTTAAGAATTTGCAAGACAAAACATTACTTAGAAAAATCTCCCTTTAGGGAAATGTGTGTGCCCTGTATGAAGAAAAATGACAAACTTTATGAAAGACCAAAGAAAACTTGAAAAGATGTGGCTAGGCCGCTTGTTCTTAGATGGGACAACTATGTATTGTATAGCTATCCCTTCTGCTCAGAACAAGGTATAGACTTAATGTCATCTAAAGTCCTCATAGAATTATTAGGGAAAATATTATAAAAATGATTCTAGAAGAAAAATATCATAAAGAATATTCTGGAAAACTAAACTATGAGTTTCCTGTGGGTAGCCTCCTGTATCTATCACTTTTATCTCTGAGTAGTCCCTCACACACAGAATGGTGCAGACCCCCGCCTGCTGGGTTGTCAGGGGCAGGCCCTCAAAAATAGCAGAAAGACCCAAGCTGGAAGTCCCAGGGCAAACGAATCTCTGTTCAGTCTTTTATTCCAGAAAGCAGTGGGAGTTCAGTGCAGACAGGGACAAGGTAGGCTTGTGAATGCTCCTTCAGAGTTTGACACTGATGTGGCAGCTGTGATGGGACATTCACAATCTGGGACCTGCACAGGGTGCACCTGGAGCTCATAAAGTTCTGTGAAATCAATGATGTACCCTCCCATCCCCCTCCCCTCAAAAGGCCCCTCTCCAGTGGTTCCTCTGGCTGCATTAGCCCCCTCATTGTCCTGCCTCAGCTTACTGTTTCCCTGGTCATTGCTTCCATACAGAACATGCCAGGGCAGCATCTCCTGGCAAGGGGTGATTGCACACCTTGGTTCTCTGGGATGTCTCTATGGGGGTCTTGCTGACTTCAGCAGTGAGTATTTGTACTTCAAGATCATCTCATTCGGGATGGGGACATCCCCACCTCCCATTGATCTATCTGGCTCCGTTGACTTAGCTGTAGTGCTCCATACAATAAATTAAAAAGAGCATCAGGCAATCAAGCATTTAAATATCTCATTCCTGAACCAAACAGTCAAGCAATGTTTAACACCAATCTCCCTCACCTCAAACTTCATTAACTCAAATTAGATTTAACTCCCTATAAAAATATCCCCATCATGTCACTTTACTTTGCTCCTGAAGTTGGAACATACATTATAACTTACAATACCTAACTTCATTCTCTCAAACCCACTAAGAAGCCTCATAATTCTTATACAGTCCCACCAGACAATTCCAGCAAATTTCCCACTGGACAAGGAACCACAGATACTCCCACTGGCTGCAGTTCTAGAGACATTTTTTAGATCAGGCTAGGAAAATAATTTTTCTCTTTCCAATTTTTGTAGCACAGCAAGAAACCAGGTGGGGGAAATCGAAGGTCCAAGAAGAAAAAGGGGGGTGTCCAGTGGGTTCTGAGGCAAAGGGGCCCAAGGAAGCCACTGGAGTGTGAAATCCAGGAAGAAAATGCAGGGAGCAGTGGGTGAGATGTGCCTGGGGAACGGGCAGGAGCAGTGGCCACTGCTACTTTGGATGCGGGTCATAGGAGGGTTTGGGTGAGCCTGGGAAGGCATAAACAAGACTCTGGAGCTTAATTCCATTATTTTCTCTCTACCTGCTCTTGGAGAGTTGTGGGCTGAGAGGCACATCCTCTTGCCCTGTCCTACATACTGTGTTCCCCAGAGCTTGCCCTGACTTCTGCTGTCCTGTGTGTTCGACTTCAATCGATCCCCCTGCAGACAACCCAGTGGAGGTTCGTGGACAACCTCCACTGTCCAGAAGTCCTCACGCTGGGCTCTGTGCCAACTACCTAGGGTATTGTAGGGACCTGATCTGTTCTCAGTGTGAGGTTCTGCTGGTTCCTTCCTAAGGAAAAGGGATTTACCAGCTGCCCTAGTCGGTTTTCTCCAGCCATTGCTCCATACTGGTCACATGTTTGACCTCAACTTGCTTCCTTCTCTTCACCTGAAGCTCTCAGAACACTGCCTGGCTGGGGCTGTGCATAAATCAGTGACCAGTAGTGGTAAGAATGGGCTTAGGAGTCGTAGAACACTGAGTTTAGACCCCGGCTGTGCCATCCACTGGGTGCCTTTGAGGAAGGCATGTAGCCTCTCTGAGTTTGGGTTCACCCATTGACAAAGATGGAACCAGTAATGCCTACACCTGGGATTGTTATGGGAGGAATAAATGAGACAGTGTACATGGATACACCTCGCACTCAATCAATACTTCTTTAATCACATTCACAAATCTTGTAGGGCAGAGTACAATTTATCATTCCCTCTAGAAAAGTCATCCTAGTTTAATCCTGTGTGTGGTGACTGTATTCTCTCGTTCCCATTCATTCCCTGTAAGTAGGCTAGCTACTTGCAGGCAGAAATTGATTGAAACCCACAAAATCAGTCTTAGAGTGCCTAGTGTGGGGCCTCAGATTCTATGGGAGCCCAGCCACTGCTCCCATGTGAGAGCTCATTCAGATACCCATATGGAACAGATGAAGGGATATAGCAGGTTCCGCGTTCACATTTGTGCACACAGAGCCACACTGCCAGCAGGTTCAACCTTGAGTGAGAAAATGACTGCATAAATATGATCTGTACACACCCCCACATGGATTAAAAATATAGGCAAATGTGTACTTGCCAAAGAAAGGACAGCTCTTTTCTTAAAACAATCTATTTAGACCTGACAGCAAATCCCAGTCTTTGCCAAGAGAAGGGGCCTGGGTCTACATCACCGCCTTCCCACCTGTGAAGGGCTTGTCCTCTACCGCACCTTTGGGCTCATGCTCAGCTGAGTGTTGGTTTTGACAGGTGAGGGATGCAGCCTCCAAAAAGCCTTGTTAATTTCGGGGGTGAAATAGCAGGGTTGACACTTGTGGTGATTCCCCACAATAAGGCCATTGAAAGTGTTCGTGAAAGGGCTGAAGAGGAATGGGTTCCAAGGTCTTCTGCGCACAGTGATGATGGATCACATTTAACCATTTTGTGCCTGTCTCTCTGGGCTTGTCTAGTGGCTTTTCTCTTGATTTCAGGACATGCCTC
This sequence comes from Myotis brandtii, assembly GCF_000412655.1. Taxonomy (NCBI): domain Eukaryota; kingdom Metazoa; phylum Chordata; class Mammalia; order Chiroptera; family Vespertilionidae; genus Myotis; species Myotis brandtii. The sequence continues at coordinate 3,578,882 of NW_005363098.1, read as the reverse complement.
CTGCTAAACTCAGGGTGAGAATGGGGGAATTTAGAGGGGTTCAGCCTCCTAAGGGGGGGCTTTCCTAAGGATCCATTGGCTTGAGCTTTCCATGGATCCAGTGGCTGACCAGAGTTTCCTAGAAATAAAAATTACTTGGTAGGCCTTTGAAATGGATTCAATTCCACCCCCCCCCCAAGTCTTAACCCCATTCTCTGAAGCACAAATATTCAGAGGTGGACTTCGTTAAAGGAGGTTAAGGAGATAGAAGTAGTGTAGCTAAAAGCCCACACCAAGCTGTCTTACAAGAGGGCAGGCTGAACTGGACATTTCTTGCCATGGTTTGTTTGGTTGTCATTCTTTTTTGGAACGGGAAGTTTTTCTACTTGATTTTTTTCTCTCTTGGCACAGATGGTTGGGTTGGATTAATGACCACATTCAAACTCGAGTTCATTCCCAGTTACTTGGCTTGATTTCTCGTGGGTCATGGCTTGCCAGGAAACTCAGAGATGTTGGGCCAGACACACGGACGGTTGGGTCTGCCCTCATTTCTCATCAGCTTACCTTATGGAGTCCATGTAGTAGCTTTGTCTCCACTGGTAGCACCCTCTCACTGCAGGGCCCCTAGGAGAAAATCCCCTGTGGGGCTCAGGCAGTGGATAAGTGAGGGCAGGGCTCCTGTTTTTAAAGTCATCATTCTTCAAACCTTCCTTGAAGAACCCCAGGACCCAGCCTCTGCAAGGATCTCAGATCTGCTGTCTTTCTCTCTCAGGAATGGAATCAACTTGCTGTAAGGAACATACCCTGAGACATATCCAGGACTTGGATTTGGTCAAAAATGGATGATCTGAGGCCATCCCGTTACTTTTTAGTACATGCGTCTAACCCGGTGCATATGGGTGCATGTCGTCATTTCCCTTTGCTGAAAGCATTCACAGACTGTCCTCCTTTCTTTTCCCCTCTAGCTGCAAACTGTAAAAGTGAGGAGCCCTTGCTTTTAAAAAACCTTTAAAGTCCTGCCACTGTCTACTGGAAAGTGCTAATTCCTGAGTCTCCCGATGATTCTCACCTCTTTGTGGATCACTCAGAGCTTTGGTGCTTTGGGCTATAATCAGTCTTCCTTTTCATCTTTCAACTCTTTCCTGCCTGCGACACATGGTGTTCCCTGCCAGTTTCCACTTCCTCTGCCATCCATCTATCTCTATCTACTGTCCTATCTATCTCTCTCTCTCTCTCTCTCTCTCTCTCTCTCTCTCTC
>NW_005363098.1:3563366-3577444 GCF_000412655.1 Myotis brandtii | reverse complement strand
TGCTAAGAGTTGAAAAATGCTAGTGAGACCCATAAAGAAAGAGCTCCTCCAAGTTTAATGTACAGTAAATATGCCTCAGTATATACCTGGAATGACACGTTTTTCTCCATCACACCTCCTCAAGAGAATATAATGATCTCTTTTAGTCCTTTGAGGAGAGATCAGGGAGAGAAGACGATGATAATTTCTGGAGAGCTTATTCATATATGGTGGGTCTCCTCTTTTGAAAGGCTAATATCTTAAGTTCATTATTTATTGAGCATTTTTTTTAGGTTCTGGGTTCTATGCTAGGCCACAGGTTCATAAACAGGTCATAGCCTCTGAGCTCCAGAACTAGCCAGAAGTCTAGTGGGTGAGGACTAAAGCTGAAGATTTGGCCAGTTACTGAACTTTTACCAGCTGTTGCAAACTGTTCTAGAGGAAAAACTCAGTGGAAAGCAGACACTCAGCCTGGGAAATCCAACTGGGAGAACAGAAGAAGACCAGGTGGAGAGAGAGGAGGAAAAACTGGCAAAATGGGGTTGGGAAACAGTAACCATCACCAGACCATGAACTGAGGGAACTTGTCTTTCTTGTTCATCATTATGTTCCTAGGGTCTAATGCCTGAAACATGTCAGGTGTTCACAGAATTATTTGTTAAATAAAAGGATGAATCCCAGTGGCTCATTTCCCTTTCCTTTTTGGCTGCACCATTTGCTGGAAGGAATCCCCATTCCTTTCCGAGATAGGACAATGCCATTAGGCAGGTATATCTTGGGAATTTGTGCCATCTGTTTGGGGCCCCATGAAGAGGGTATGCCAGATGGACCCAAAGTCTATTTTGGTCTTTACTTTGCATGTTTCTTGTTTTTCTGCATACCGTGCAGATGGATACTGTCAGGCTATTTATAGCAGGAGTTTGCACACAATAATAGAACAGTTGGTCTAATTCCAATGCCAATTGAATTACTTTGGCTTTGCATTCTTGAGAGGACCTGTAGCAAACACAGTGTTAAATAGTTGTGGTACCAAGACTGTTCCCAGTTTTAAACCCCTGCCCTAAGACAGTTCTCTCTGAAACATGGGACACAGTGATTTTGCTTGCATGCACTTCGCACGGGTTTTAGAACTAGGACATTACTAGATGCAAAACTTCTAAATAAAATACACTGCTGGAAAATGTAATAGCATGTTAAATATATTCACCATTTTAGGGATTATAATAGAAAAATTAAAAATAATTTCATATTCAACAATAGGAGTTCATCTTTAAAATTGTGGTATATTCATATGACATGATACTATCAAAAAGTAAATTCCATGATAATACTTAATAATATGAGAAAATGGTTATGACACATTAAGTGAAAACTTGTAGATCATATTATACACATACACATATGTATAATTCAGGCTTACAAAACTATGTATACCTAAGAAAAAAAGATTGAAAGGATATAGTGAGTAATTTCTTAGTGGCAAGATTTGCTTTTCTGTTTTTAACAAGATTTCTACCATGAACATATATTTACTTTTGTTGTGTAGAAAACAATACTATTTCAAAGGACAGCCCCTCTGGTTTCTTCCAGTTGGGGCTTTTAATCTGAAGTTTATATTACAGACTAGCTTAGGACATCTGCTATTAGAACATATTAGTATGCAGCCATAGTCTTTAAAGCAGGCATTTAAAAGGATGCTCTTAATTTAATCTCAAAAGGAAGATGTGTGGTGTCTTCTCTGCAGAGATTTTTCAATTCTGGTTTGTACATTATCTGAGCATCTTGAACTTGCCCGATAGCCCATATATAAAGAACCAGAATGTGTAGGCAGCACATGCATCTTCCATGTCCATAAATAGTGTGTTGCTTGAAGCCAGTCGTCTATCAAGCTTGCCCTGGGACGAAGACCAACTTGTGGAACCTCAGCTTTAAATAGACAGCAGAAAACCTTTGGGGAGAGGAGGCTATCGAGGAGAGAACTCATGCATCCTGCTTTGCTTACATTCTCTTGTTTTCCAATGCCTTGTCTTGGAACTTGGAGCAACCTCGTCATGCACAACCCAATGACTAAACCCCTCTTGGTTAAAGAAATAAGTTTTCTGAAGCTCAAGGGAGGAACAGTCTGACTCATAGCCACTGTTTTATCTTGAACAGCCAAGCTATAATAACGACACAGCGGGCTCCAGTGATTAGCAGCAATATTTATCTTTCCTAGTTTGCATTTGCAGTGGCACACTCGGTGTTATCTGCCCAGATACAGCATCTATAAAGTCAGCTGCATCATGCCCACTATTTTTAACTTTCAGAAGAGGAGCCATAGCCACTGTAATCTATGACAGCACTGTAATTAAAATGTCCTGCATAATGAGGAAGTCTAATAAATAAAGAACAGTGAGTATTATGTTTCAGAACAAACAAATGCTGGGATTTAGGTGACCTTAAAATTCAGCTACAACTGTATGGCCTCAAAACTTGTCCCCCACAATTGAGAAATGAGTATCAGCCTTTGATGTCAGAAAACAAGATTAGGGGCAACTTTTCCAGCATGGGATTTAGATAACTGGTGGTGAGAAATACAGAACACAATTTCCTTGAGGAGATCTGGTAACCTGGGACAACCTGAAAAGATCAAAAGAAATGGACTGGAGATGGATCTTGTCCTGATTTTATTATGGAATCTGATCATGTTTTTTTTTTTTTTGTTTTTTGTTTAAATGATAACAACAGTAAAAACAAATATACTCTTCAAACTCAACTTCATTATCATTGCTAATTGTATAGCATTGTTCTGTCACTGCCAAGGTGAGGAAACTGATGGCCATTGTCCTTACCTTTCTACTTAAAATTTGCTCCTGGGAAAGCCAGATTCCCCCACCCCCTCTCTTATGTCTCCTACACAATCTTTGAAATAACTTCTAGATGGGAAGAAATACCTATCCTTTAGTCCTATGAGATTTTTTATTTTAGGGTGGAGAGAATATGGAGGAAAGCTTTACTGTCAAAAGGGAAAATGGGAAATACAGTAGATGAGGTAGAGAGTCAAGAAGACAAGAACGTATCCAGGAATGCTCTGTATCACCTTTTGGTTTGAAGAATTCCACTATCTGCAGTCTGTCTGAACATGAGACCATAGTCAAGGCCTCTGACCAGTAGCAGAATAGTCATGGGGAATTTACAGCCTGCAATGTCCTGATTGCGAGACAATCTAAGTTCCGGCAGCTCTTGCAGATCAGCAATTGGAGAACAGACCAAGCAGCTCAGGATTTTCATTTTGGAGCTATTAGTAACTACAGCTGAGTGCTGTGCAGCCTCTGTTCTTATGACTTCCACAACGCCAGCTTAAGCATTTTTTGAATGAATATATAAATCAATGAACTGCTTAATTGGAGAAATGAAGGAAAGCTTCACTGAGCCCCGAGGCTACAAAATTCCCTCTGAGTACCACTAGCCACATCCTATAAGTTTTGACATGTTATATGATCATTGTGGTTCATAATGGTTTTATTATAGTTTCATGATTTTCATTTTTGACACTCTGATAATCTAGATATAAGTTTTTAATTTTAAAATAAATGTTTTAAAAAGTATCTTTTTATTATTTAAAGCTAATTGCAATAATTTATAAAATATGATCTGTAAGTACACAGATTCTTTGGAATATTTTGAGACTTATTTATTGACCTCTATTATGAAGTCAATTTTACACATGTACCATTTAACACATGTTCTAAAATAAATTTTATGCATGTGGTTTCTGGTTTTTAATCCAGAAATCAAGGTGTTAATTGTGTTGCCAAATCTTCTATACTTTTATTAATTTTTTGTCTGCTTGATATATCAGTTTCAGAGAGAGGTATATTAAAATCTCCCACTGTGGATTTTTCAATTGCTCCTTATAATTTTATCAGATATAATTTGTATATTTGATGCTAGGTTCTTAGTTCATACAAGATTAACATTGTTATTTTTTCCTAGTGAATTTAACATTTTATCATTAGGGAGGCTCCCTAATATTTACAAGGATTAAAGTCTACTTTATCTATATTAATAGAACTATATATGATTTCTTTTAGTTGATATTTGTATAATATCCACCTTTATTGGTTATTTTCAATATTTCCATTCCTTATATGTTAGATATGTCTCTTTCAAACAGCATAGAGCTGATATTAAAACATAATTTGACAATCCCTATCCTTATCTGGCAACTTTAGCCCATTTACATTTATTGTGATAGTTTATATATTTAAACTTATATTTACTGTCCTGTGCTATTTATTTAAAAATTAGAGGCCCAATGCATGAAATTCATTCAATGGGCTTGGCCCTCACAGCTGCAGCGGCTTGCTTTGGCCCTCGCAGCCCTGGCTTCGTCCAGAAGGTCATCTGGAAGGATGTCCAGAAAGTCATTCGGCTGTCCCGGTCTAATTAGCATATTATGCTTTTATTATTATAGATTTTGAATACTTTTTTTCTTTATTTTGTGACTTTTTTGATTGAGAATTTTTTAAATAAAGCATTTTCCCCATTACTTTTTAGAAAGGATAAACTATATTTTCATTATTTATTGGGGAGCCTTAAAAGTTTAATTGTACTTAACAAAGCCTAAAATTACTTAGTATCTCTTACTCTTTTTAAAGTTTTTAGTTCATTTAAATCTGACCACTCTCTCATATGTTACACATTATTATTGACTGCTTTTTTGAAATTCCTAAATTATGCACTATCTTGTAGCTCTATACAGTAACTATTTATTTAGATTTACTTGCATGTTTTCCTATTCTTACATTTCTTCTTGCATCTTAAATCTTCCCTCAGATAATTTTCTTTCTTTCAAAACTCTCTTTCATGAAAATTTGTTGATGATACAGTCTCTCAGTTTTTCTGTGTCTGGTGGAATTTGATATACCTTGGGATGAAGTTAGTAGGATTTTCTGATGACTGGAATAGAGGGTGATAATGGGAAAAAGGGTAGCCAAGAGAGTTTTTAGCAGAGTACTCCCCATAACAGGCACATTAAAAACACAGATGGTGCAATGAGAAACAATGAGGGGTAGTGTTGCTTACTACAATAACTGCTTCCCAATAGACATGCATGTCCAAAGATTAAATAAATCCTGGATCCCTGAGTCTTTTATAAACAATTCTAGACATTCATTCATTCATACCCCAATTATGTTTTGAACTTACCAAATCTATTTATTTATTTGTTCATTGTTTAATTTGTCATTTAAACAGATTTTTAAAGTATCTACTATATGCTAGGAATAATGTTAGGTGATGAAGATATGAAAATGAGCACATATATCAGTGATGGCGAACCTATGACATGCGTGTCAGAGGTGACACGCGAACTCATTTTTTTGGTAGATTTTTCTTTGTTAAATGGCATTTAAATATATAAAATAAATATCAAAAATATAAATCGTTGTTTTACTATAGTTGCAAAGATCAAAAAATTTCTATATGTGACACAGCACCAGAGTTAAGTTAGGGTTTTTCAAAATGCTGACACGCCGAGCTCAAAAGGTTTGCCATCACTGACATATATCCTTCCCTGGTCTTTGTCCTTGTGGGTCACATAGTCAGTCTCATGGGAGAACAAATAGCAATCAAGTAATCAATTACATGTGGCTATTCTTGATTAATTGTAAATGTAAATTTGTGATTGTGATAAGTGCTGTGAAGAAAGGCTCCTGATGCTCTGAGAACCTATAATGGAAGGTTTGACTGTTGGGAGGTCAGAGTCAGTTTCTCTGAGGAGGGAGGATTTGAGCTGAAAGCTGAAGGATGGTGAGGAGGAAACTAGGCAAGAGAGCATGAAAGAGCCTTCCAGGCTGAGGACAGGGAAGGCACAAAGCCCTGTGGCAGGGAGAGGGGCGAGCAAAGGGCAGCAGTGTGGCCGAAGTAGAGAGAGGAAAGAGAAGGGTGCAGGTGGAGTCTGGGACAATCAGGAGGGAACAGACTTGGGCTCTGAGAGGCCATGTCAGGGAGCTGTCCTTTTCCTGGGAACAGTGAGAGCTGCTGATGTGATTTAGGCAGAGGGAGTGACCAGACCAGATTTGTGTTTTGAAGAGAAACCATACAAGCTTCCTAGCTTTCTTCCTGCACTGGCTGGCTCAGGGAACTGAAGAATAATTCTGGCTTGTTCTAAACAGCAACTCTTCAGCTTTGTGCGAGGGAAGTCTGGGCACTGCCACTCAAGGGATGCTGCTGGAGATGCTCAGAAAACCTTCAACACAGGTGAAAATGGCCAGTGTGAAGTGTTCTGGGACAGGCACTGGGACTGTCACTTTTCCCTTCTGTGCTCTGAGCTGTGGCTCAGAATTATGCTCTAAGTGCCTCCTGAAAGCAAAGGTATAATTAATCAAGACCAGCTGAAAAGCACTCATAAACCTTTGATCCCGGAGGAATGAGAAGCTGTAGCAGTTAAGGATGTGGCCAGGGCTGCTCAGTGTGTTGTTTCCTGTGATCTCCTCTCCTGCCAGGGCTTTCTCTCTCCTCTCTCCTTTCTACCTCTGGGCCCTCTGGAGCCCTAATGGGGTTAGGAGTCGGGGCCAAGATGGGAGAAAGGAGGGGCAGTCAGTGAAACTGGGAAGAGGAAGGAAGAGGATAGGAAGAAAAAGGGGGTCACAGTGTCAACTGCAGGGCCCATGGTTAAAGAGGGTCCAAGGAGAGTTCTGGTGCTGGTTCCAGGCTTCACTCTATACCTAACCTTCTGTGTGAACTCAGACAGATGGCATAACCTCTCTGTTGGCCTCTGTGTCCTCATCTGTAAATGAGACATTTACAGATGTCCACACACCTGAAGGGGTGATTAGGGGGGTGTCTGTGAATAAAGACGATGCAACTTCCTATGGAGGATCAACCTTACTAGAAGATTTTGAGGAGAAAGTGTCATTTTTACATGAAAGCAAATACAGACATTTTGGCTCCGAATGCAAAATTTACACTTAAAAAAGAGTATAATAGGCAATATAAAAAATATTGGTTCACATTCTTTATTACTCAGGGTACTTGGATGGGGAGAGTTGAGAAGCACCCTTAGTAGTGTTCCAAGATGCCCTGCTGCCCTTTAGAATTACGACTCCTTGGTTTACTGATGAAGATCTAGGAGGATTAGCAATATGTGAATATAAAAGGATTTAGGCGACCCTTTTATGTTTTAAAAGGAGTGAGCATTAATATGGCATTCAATAACTTCTAGCTCCTCTAAGTGCCATTATCTCCTGTCTTTTGTTCCTGTTTCCCCGAATGGTGTTTTCTGGAATGCTTCTAATTTTGTCCGTATAAAAAATCCCTCTTTATCTTCTAAGACTTGGTTCAATTGCCTCCCCTCAGAGAAGTCTTCCTGGTCTCGCATGGCTTCCTGGTGTGGAGTTCACTCTCTTCAGATACAGTGGTACATCACGTCTCTCAGCTCTGGCTTTGAAACCTCCTGTTTCTCTCCTGGGAAAGCCCTGGTCCTTCCTGCCTGCCTGGCTTACTCCTCCTTATTCTTTAAAAGCTGTCTTAGTGTCCTCTCCTAGGGGACACTTTGTCACTTCCTTCCTGCCACAATCCTAACTGTCAGGTTAGGCTGTAACCCCCGCCCCCTGTATGTCCACAGAATTCAATGCACAGCTCAAATTTTTATGCACTGGGATTTATTGTATTATTGTTTTCTTGCCTCATTGTAACCTGTTGCTTAACCAGACATCATATTGTTTGGAGAATGAAGACCCAAAGTACCAACAAGCCCTTGATGATATTTGCTGGTCTCTCTTGCTTTACGTCTCATAGCTCTCTGATGTTTGGTCTGGACCATGGGCATGCCCAATAACTTGTAGTTCCTCTAAGTGCCATGTAGCTCCTGTCTTTTGTTCCTGTTTCCCCGAATGGTGTTTTCTGGAATGCTTCTAATTTTATCCCTATGAAAAATTCCTCTTTATCTTCTAGACTTGGTTTAGTTGTCTCCCCTCAGAGAAGTCTTCCTGGTCTCGCATAACTTCCCAGTGTGGAGTTCACTCTCTTCAGATACAGCTCTACATCACCTCTTACCTCATGTCTAAGTCAATATGTTTGCATGTCTTCTGGGTTAACTATAGCTCATGGAGAACCATGAGTATATTCCTCATATGTGGCACAGTGTAAGCCTACATCAGTGCATGCCAGTTGAATGAAAAGGTCTAGATGAGAGAAAAGGAGAGGGGAATGATCATGCTATATTTCCATAAATGCCCCCTTCGCTCCACATGAGCCCAAGCAAAGAGGGTTCTGGGTTCTCAGGGTTGTACATACAACTTCATGCGTGCACCAATTAATTTCATCAGTTGCTCATCTTTTGACTCACCTAATGGAACACCTTCTACTCATTCATTAACTTATTAAGAACTATTTGCACTGCCTTATCTGTTGAGAATTCAGCCTAAACAAAACAAAGTCCATGCCTTCAATACCCTTATAGTCTAGTGGAAAGAAATAGATAATAAAGGAAATATTTACTATGTCAAGTTTTGTGAAAGAAAAAACAGCACAGAGCAGATTTTGTAGGATATCTTAGGTCACAGTAAAGTGGTGCTGAGTGAGCAGAGGAGTGGCCTGATCTCATTTACATTTTAAAAGGCTTCCTCTGGCCTGGCCAGTATGATTCAGTGGTTAAGCGTCGGCCCACGAACCAGGAGGTCATGGTTTGATTCCTGGTCAGAGCACATGCCTGGATTGCAGGTTCCATCACCAGGGAGGGAATCTACCGATGTTTCTCTCTCTTGCTCTCTCCCTTTGCCTTTCTCTCTCTAAAATAAATAAAACCATGTTTTAAAAAATAATAATAGCTTTAACCGGTTTGGCTCAGTGGATAGAGCATCGGCCTGTAGACTGAAAGGTCCCAGGTTCGATTCCAGTCAAGGGCATGTACCTTGGTTGCGGGCATATCCCTAGTAGGAGGTGTGCAGGAGGCAGCTGATCGATTCTCAATAAAATATATTTAAAATAATAATAATAATAAATGCTTGGTGATTATAATGCCATTAGTCCATGGACAAATAGGAGTGACATCCTTCTAGCTTAATTGTTATGAAGTCCTGTAGTCTTTAAAGGAGATCTTAAAAGGATTTCCACAGGGCTTTCAGAAAGTCATACTTCAAAAACTGCTTCATCTTTCCTTCCCTATTCCTGGGGTGTGTAGAATCTCTTGCCCTGGCTGTTCTTTCTAATTTAATATTCTCTTTATTGTATCTTCTGGAGTCTAAGATCCTTCAGAGAAGGATGGGAATCATTGGTTTTCCATTTTCCCACAGTGCCTAGCCCACAGTGCTCAGAGTAAGTACTTGTTGAATGAATGAATGAGTGCCATAGAAGCTCACTTATCAAAGGTGCAAAGGAACAAAGGCATAATTCCTAGACTCTCTTTCTAGCTTTGTTTACCCCTTTCCCTGTTGCATGTAATAGGTTTGCTTTGGGTCTTAGTGACATAGTATCTTGGGAGCCAGAAGAAAAGGGAAAAATGCCAAGATCATTAGGGGAGTGTCTTTAACAAGTATATAGGAGGCTTACAGGTAAGTTAGAAGTTGCTTTCCTTGAGGAAACCTTGAAGAAGGAGGGGTGGTCAGTGCCTGGAGATGAATGAGTCTTAGTTTAAATCCTGAAATGACCCTGACATCTGAAGATATAAAATAATTGGCCTTTATGATTTGACCTTTGAGAAATGGGCTGTCCGCTAGGTGTAACAGAGAAAAGAACTTGGAAGACCTGAGGCCAGATGGTGAAAGTTAATCTTCCTTTGAGTGCTTAAAATGATAAGTATTATTTAAAAATATTAAAATAGCCAATTGTTGAACTGATTTACCTTACTTACTTCCCATTTTCTACTATACCATCTACACCATCACTATTATCATCACCTCGACCACCATCCTCATCCTCATCCCTGTTTGTAAAGAATGTCTTCTCCTGGCCAACCCACCCTACAGGGAGGTCCCCTGAGATCTGGCTGGGTAGTTAAGTGGGGTGGTCTGGAGTCAAAAGAGGCAGGTACATCTATGAAAGCTGAATATAAATACACTGTACACACATAACCTTATTAATTTTTGTTAATAAAAGAAAGTGATGGTTAATGGTTGTTTTACACCTAGTCTTCAAATTCTGGGAAATCAATTAATATTCTTTATGGTTAACAGCACAGATAGCCCTAGAAAAATATCTTCATATATATCAGAGACTATTAAATTATGAAATCCTTTCATTTTCCATCTACATAGGATCTCTTCAATACTGTTCACAATACTGCTCTAAGTTACCCTTCGTGTATGGGCTCCAGCTTGGAGCATATTCTTTAACTTGGGCCTGTTGATCCGAGGGGATTTGATGAACCACATGGAGGAAACTGAACTGAGTAGATGACCTAGAGCCGGAGGGTGCTCTCAGCCTCTGGCCTGGCACAGGCCCCTCTACCATCACATCACGACCATCGTGGCCTTTGTGGGAGACACTGAGCCCCGACAGGGGGCTTCCAGTGGACTTTCTCCTCTGAAGGTCTTAGGGTAGAGGTCAGTGAGGGCCATTTGAGTCACAATCACATCCTGGAGATGCCCACATGCTGACACCCTTTGTCCTGGGGGTAATTAGAGCAGGGTCTGGCATGTTATAAGGCTCAAAAAATATCATTGAATAAACAAGTGGATCCGCCAAGCAAACCACTTGCCTTTTTGCCTCTACATTTAGTGATTCATTTGTATATGTTTTCTTTTACCTCCCTACGTCTTTATTCTCTTTCTGAATGCACTGATCCTCACATTAGATCAGTTCTTTGCGACGTGAGCTATGCACATGAAGGCGGGAAAAAAATCCTTTCCTAGGAGTGCTCTTGGAGCACCTCTCTCCTGCATGAGCACAGAGCGCCCTGCACACATTTGAGGGCTGACAGCTGATGGGAGCTCCACTTCACATGGTCAGGAGAAAAGAGGCCCACAAAATTGCTCTTCCTCATTCAGAAAGAAAGGGAGAAAGTGGTCTCAGGGAAACCTGGACAGCAGTGGGGCAGAGGCTGAGGGAGCTGGATTCTAGACCGAGGTCAGCAGTTGCTCCAGGGAGAGCATTTGCTGCCTCTGCACATAGACTGGGGCTCTGGGCAGGGGGTAGTGAGGAGAGATGCTGCCAAGCTGAGCAGTTCCTACTCACAGGCTCTCCAGCTCATCCAGGGGCCATTGGGTTCTTGGGGGGCAGATGAGTGGTTTGTTCCCATGCTCTGAGCTGGGAAGACACCGCCTTGGCTGCAGGTGGTATTTGGGAGAAGGGCTGCTCAGTGAACAAAGGAGGAAGCGGTACAGAGGACATGTGTATGGCCCTCTCCTTGTGGCTCTGGGGTTCAGAGGAGGAGGGCCAAGGTTTCCCCTACAGGAAGTGTCCTGACTGCACTGGTTGCCGTGGCTCAGCGCTCCAGGCATATTTAGGCCCTAGGTGGCACACACTACATAGCCTGAGTCCTATCCTGGGTAGGACTCAAAGGTCCTTTTGTCAAAGGCTGTGTCTGAGGAGTTGCTAACTAGCGACGCCAGTGGAAATGCCAGACCCAGGAGGAAACGGGCTTCTTGATGTGCATATGTGGTGGGACATTGATGACAAGCTCACAGGAACCACATTTCCTCCTTCCTTCCACACTCTAATTCTCATCTACTTTACAGGGTCAGATGATACTTGGCCTCATCAGCAGTGAGCATTCCTGGGAGAAAAGGTATGCGTGAGGGTGAAATGGCAGAGTTGCTCCCCAACGCTGCATTCTATACCCAGCTGTCGCCTCTGGCCAGGGAGCACCTTCCACCTGTTCAGTGGTCACAGGAACCTCTGCCAGGCGTCCAGCGAGCAGCCCAGCTCTGTGTCCAGCAAAGGTGAGAGCCCTTCCTGTGGGCGTGCACCCCTTCCCTTTCCTTCCCCAGGTGCCTTTACTTTCCCCCGAGAAAGTTCAGGAAAGGATGGAATGTGCCCGGTCTGTCCCTCCGGATGGCTTGGTCTTTCTCTGTAGCTGCTCATGCAGTGAAGGCTTTCTCCTTCCAGGCTTGTGTGGTGGTGTTTCTAGTCATCATCCCCTGCTCAGGGAGAATGGCGGCAAGTTGTTTTAAACTGTGAGGCGCCTCGCTCAGTGAGGTCACTTTAAGGCAGGGTCTTGGTATCCACAGAGGAACATTCTCACTTTCAGGGTTTGTTGGTTTGTTTTCCAGTAAAGTCCACTGCATGTAGAGTCTGTCATTTTGCAGAGGGATGAAACTGGATGGCACCAATGTGGCTGAGCGAGGAGCCTACCCTGCCGTCCGCATCCACGTGGCAGGCCTGCTCTGTTGTTGTCTACTCTCTGGATGTCTGAGTTTCAGATTTCCTAGGAGTGTCACCACATACAGGTTTACTTTCGTCGCTCAATTTGTGCTGAAAGTATGGAAGGGTGAAATAAGCAACAAAGCAAGCATATTTGTCCACCCCCAGCCCAAACCAAAAGGACCCTGAGGCCTCAAATATAAAACACTGGAAGACTTGGGGGCACTCACCATGGGTTGTACCATGTGTGTAAATGTTCCAGTGGGATTGTTCTGGCCCTTCTGGTAATGATTTTGGATGGTGTCCCAGATCCAAATTCCATTAAATACACATTATGGCAAATTGGGCTGTAGGGAGGATCCAGTGGAGTGATTGACAAATCTGTGCAGAGTGATGGGTTTGTTAGACAGGAGGAAGAGGGAGAGGGCGGAGTCCCAAGAGTGAGCCTCGGGATGGTTCTGCATTATTAACTCAGACGTTAGTTCCAGAAAGTCTTTCTCTCTTCCTCCCTGCCAGTTCTGTTTCTGACATACAAACAAGACCTTAGAAAGTTTAGACAGATGAAATACCTTTGGGCAGAGTTTGCTCTGCTGATATTGTTTGGATGTGTTCTGTTCACAGTAAACAGCTGGGTATCTGGGTATTGATCTGATCAGTAGCGAGTTAGAAGAGTTAAGAATTGCCCTTCTTTCCTCCCCTGAGTAATGGGAAGCATTTGCGGTTTCTACAAAGTAAATTAGCCTTGCCTGGATGAGAGAGTTTTTCTTTTTGGGTTTTGCCTTTAAGCAACTTCAAACTTAACCCAAGGACAATTTAAGTCATTCATTCACTCAAAATTAATTTATTGAGTAGGTTAGGCACTATGGGAATAAAAAGATACAAAGGTATAAAATCATTATGAAAGTCTACTAGGGTTCTGTTGAAAATATCAGATGTGTCCCAGGATCTATAATGGAAAACGAAAATATTTGGACAATTTAATGAAAAGCCATTCAAAAGGGACATTGGACGGGTATATAGAAAAATTAGTTGTCAGATTGAATTTTCTCCTTTTCTGTCAGCTCCGTGCTCTCACTCACTGGGGCCTGAAGTAGGATAAGGCAAGATGGAATTGCATGCCAGTTTCTCAGAGAGGGACTCATTTTAATTGAAGGATTTTTGTTTTTGTTCCTGGTATAAACTCTTTATGGATTTCATTTTACCTACTTTCTTTCTACTTGGCCCTCACATTCTTTTCCATCTTTTTCATTGAACAAGAGAAGGAGAGGGTAAGGGACGGGAGAGGGAGAAAGCATTGAGTAGCAGCCAAGGCTGGGGATTCAACATGCAGGACTGAGCTGGGGCTGGAGTCAGACGGGGCTGGAGCATCAGGTTGGCTCTGGGTGGCCTGTAGCAGGAACTCTGGACCAGGAGGCCTACGTACAGCAGGTGGGATGAGGTGTGGGCAGAGACGGGCAGGCCTGAATTGGTTCTGAAGGGAACAGAAGCTTAAACTCAGAAGGAAAGAGCTGAGTTAGAAGAAAGGTAAAGACTTGGCAAGGGCATGGAAGGGCCTTTGCTCTCTCTTGCTGCTGGTACTTGCTCACCCTGCTTTCCCCACTTCCCTCTTTTGTGCAAAGAAGAAATGACCCTCCCTGCTGTTTCTGCTCTTCTCTCACTACTACCACTCATGACATTTCTCACCCCAGAGGTGTGGACTTCTCCCCACACAAAGCAGTTCTCTGCAACCCCAGCTCCGTGTCCTACAATTCAGCCCAGTTCTGACCTAACAGGAGTTAGTGAGGAGCCCAGTAGTGAAGGGCTCGTCTCACCAG
>NW_005363098.1:3544465-3563345 GCF_000412655.1 Myotis brandtii | reverse complement strand
ACTTTAGATGCCAATTACAAGTAGTAGTTCCCAGGTTACCCACAAGTTCTGTCTGACTCGGCTACACGTCGGAGGTTCCCATGACCCTCCCTTGGATTCGATTATTTGCTAGAATTGTTCACAGAACCCAAGGAAACACTTACCTGGCTTGCCAGTTTATTATGTAATAAAGAATATGAGGAGGGACTCAGGCAAACAGCCAGGTGAAGAGGCACACAGGACCCCAGAAGGGTCCCAAGTGCAGGAACTTCAGTCCTTGCAGAGCTGGGGTGCACCACCTTCCCAGAAGCTGCCGGGACCCCATACTTTTGGGATTTTTGTAGAGATTTTATCACTTAGGTTTGATTGATCGTTAACTCCTTAACTCCGTTTTCAGACCCTCTCCCTTCCCTGGAGAATGGGGTGGGGCTGAACGTCCCAAGCTTTCAATCCTGGCTTGACATAGGAGTCACCTCATCAGAACAAAAAGTACTGTCACCCAGGAAATCCCATGGAAGTTAGGAGACAGAGTCATTGACCAAATATTAGAACTGGAATGCTCTTAGTGCTCTCAACACTTAGGACATCACAAGAGTTCCAGGAGCTCTGTGCTAGGACTGGGGGCAGAGACCAATATGTATGGTTTGGATTGTTTCTCATTTTGCTAGGGCTGATTGTCTCTTCTTCCAAGACACCTTTTCTGACCGCCGCCCCCCCCCCTCCCCGCCCCAGTGCTCCTGCTGTGTGTCCTAGGCATTTGTGCTTATCCTCATCATGGTCCTCGCCACACACTGTGTGGTTGCCCCATTCCCATGGGTGCCACCCAGGAACCTGCAAGCTTCCCAAGGGAAGGGGTCTCATCCATTGTGTTTGCCACTCTCCTGCAAGTACAGCGCTCGGCTCGCTGTGTGTTCATGAATATCTGATGAGGGAATGTCAAATAAACGTCAGGTCCTGATGTATGTTGCTGGAGAAGGAAATGCATCAGCCCTTTCCCAGAGAACATAAATTCCTATCATAAAACTTCTGCCCCGTAATCCTTCATCTCTCACTGGGGAGGGCCAGCCAGCTATTTCCCATCCGTTCCTATTCCTTCGCTGACCTGGAGGAGCCTGGTATTGCACAGGGCATCCTGCACACGGCCCTCTGAAATGCACTTAGTTGGATTGCTCCTTCCCAGTTGCCATCTGAGCTTTCCTATTGTTAACGGAACATTCTTTAGACATTTGTCAAACTGCCTGCATCCAGCAGCCCTGGTCCAGCACGTGACTTCCTGTAACCAGGTTCTGCCCACTTCTCACTAGTACACGAAAAATGGAAAGCACACCCAGAGTGGCTCATACTTCCCCTCTCCAGTGACCTTAACCCCTGGACCAGGGAAAGTGTGACTCAGACTCAGGAAAAAACCCTGCTGGTGTCACCAACAGAGGCGAAGGTACCTCCTGGGCTAGTGCTGAGGATATTAATAAATCCATTAGATTGGGTCGTTCGCACCACCAGCTCTCTTCTCTTTGGGGAATTTAAATGTTCGTGTGCTTTAAAGTGGAGATAAAACGACCCATGACTCATGCCCCTTTCTTTCTGAGGAGTTTCCTTGTATAAGCTCCAACAACCTCTGCAGTTACTTGAAGGTTAAAACTATTCTTTCCCCAAAAGGAGAAAACTATTTCACTTTCCTATTCATTGCTTTTCTCCTTCAACACCTGAAAAGAGAGGTTAAATCTGCTCCCTTTCATTCTTAACAAGAGAATCTCTTTCCTACTCTCACTTGCCTGGCAATTGGAGCATTTAAAAAAAGCAGAATATAATTCTTCAGCTTATCCTTCAAGAAGACTCTGGGTTTTGTTATATCCTCTTTTTTTTATTATTGGCTATTAGGCTAGCAAATTTTGGGTTTGAGCAGCTCTGATCCTAGGCTAGCAGCATGCTGAGCTCATTATACAAAGCTCATTCACAGGAGAAAATGCCTAGCACTGTCTGGGTCTCAGCACAGAGGTGGTATTTGTTTGTTTTTTTAAAATGTTGGTTCTGTTTTTTAACTGGCCTCCTGTAGCACTAAAATGGCATGCTCTAGACAGCATCTGGTCCTATTTGAGTTGGGGTAAGATCACTCAAAACCTTGAATGCTTCCAGAATATCTGAGAGACACAAGTTCTGGTGTCTAGGAAATTGGTAAGGTCCAAGAGGTGGGTGTTCTAATTCAGAGCATACTTTCATGGATTTGGGGTGCCTGGAATGTTCTATCCATGGCTTCCTAGTGGGACCGAGGACAGATGGCCATGCTCTGCAGATGGATGTGGGGCTTCTGGGGCACAAATGCCCAGTGAGACCCAAAGCAAGTTGAAGGGAAATTCCAGCTCCCCAAACTACCCATAGGAAAAGGTCTGGAGGGTTCAATGAAGTGAGTTTCTTCGAAGATTTTTTAAAATCCTCACCTGAGGATATGTTTATTGATTGTGTGTGTGTGTGTGTGTGTGTGTGTGTGTGAGAGAGAGAGAGAGAGAGAGAGAGAGAGAGAGAGAGAGAAACATTCATCTGTTGCCTACCATACTCCCCCTGACTGGGGATCGAAGCCACAACCTAGGTATGTGCCCTGACTGTAAATCAAACCCACAACCTTTTGGTATATGGGATGATGCTGGCCAGGGCTCTTAGAAGATTTCTGATTTGCTTTAGTTCCTTGAAGTTCATATACTTTCCAAAGCAGTTTCCCTTCAAAGGGTGGATTGCTCTCTGAAGGGGGATTTTAATACTGGTGCCTGTCATTTATCTTTCCCATCTTTTCTGAGAAGACATATCATGGAAAAGCCATTAGGAAACACTTCATAGAACAGTCCCTTTACCCTAGAAACATCTCCTTAAGGTAGGGTAAAGAGCTGAGGGTATATGCCTCCTCTACCCTTTACCAATTTTGGAAGCAGATAAATTAAAACCCATGTGTGTCCAGCGATGACCAGTGTTGTCCACCTGACCTTGTCTGTCTTCTCAAGATGAGAACCCTTTGCTCCCAAGAACCTAACATGTGACTTTCCTTGGTTTAAATCATTCTCACAGATGTCAATTCTATTTACATCTCAAGGAGCTCCCCCCATAAGTCTTGTTTTTAATTAAAACTGTAATATAGGAGCTTGGTTCTAAAAATATAAATAATCCAATAAATTTACTGCAAAAATACTCCAAGTTCCCCAGACACCTCCTTTCCCAGAGGCTAATATACTTTCTTCAATGTCCTTCCAGAAGTATTCTATTAAGAAGCATATAAGTGTTTGTATACACATAGGCACACACACACACACACACACACACACACACACACATACACACACATAAAATTTACATTTCAAAGACTTCTTTTTCCACAGAGAAAAAGAAAAACATTCAGAATTATATTGAATAAATTCTACAATTTTTAATGTTTGCTTGGCATGGTCAGTGGTAGCAAAGTCTATTACTCATTCTCAATGAGAAAAGGGTTATTTCTGTTTTCATGTATTCTCTATATGAATATGTCCTATATTCATATACACATTTTTTTTGTTTTTATACAAATCTTAGCATGTTATATAGTTTATGTATTTTTAAAAACTTTGTGTTGGTCCTTGGATACATAAAAATTTAGGTATCAGTATGTCAGAAGAAACCTATCTCATTCTTCTTTAACTGTTATATGGCATTCTTTAACTATTCCTAATTGGACACATTAAGAAAATTTAGGGTTTCCAGTATCTTGCTATTACAATTTAAGGTTTCCAATATCTTGCTATTACAATAGTATGATGAATATCTCTATATGAATTTCAACATGTGTACTGTATAAGCATAGTTATGGAATATATTTGTAGAAGTGGAATTGCTGGGTCAAAGAGTGTGGGCATTTAAAAATTTGATACACATTGACATATTTCACTTACCAAAGGAGTTGTAGCACATTAAACTTCACCAATTATATGAGTGTTCCTTGGCATCCTTATAAACATGATGTATTACCAAACTTTTTGATCTCTGTCAACCTGATAGGTTAAAAGTTATATCTTATTATTGTTTTAATCTACAGTTAATTTTAAATGAGATTGAGCCTCTTCTCTTTGTTGGAAAACCATTTGTATTTCTTTCTCTGTGGCCTACCTTTTTAATGATCTTTGCTCATTTTTTTCTATTGAATTGCTGATGATTTTCCTGTTGATTCATAAAAGCCTTTCACATATTGAAGAAATGGATCAATGATTTGTGCCCTATAAAGCCACCTCATTTTTTTATTTCTAACAATCAATTATTGCCCTTATATATCAACTTCCTCATGTTCTCGCCCATCCTATCTCTGATACTACTTTCTTGTATATTTACTTTACCTTGTTTATGTGAACAGGAACTAAGGATGAGAGTCAAGTTTGTGAGAAAATATACTTTTGAATATCCAGTGAGTATATATTTTCTAAGAGGTATATGAAGAAAGTCTGAAGCCAGAAAGGCCTTTTACCTGGTATCTACATCAGTATCAATGACTGTTCTTCCTCTTGGTTGATTGATGAACACTTGGTAACCTTGTATCTTGCTCATTGACTAAATTAATGCCAAATTCAACAAACTTCTTAAACTTATATTCATATCCCTTATTTTTTATAACTCTCCTTCCACTTTATTTTCAAATAGTGATTATCATTTGATGCAAAATGTTATCTCTAGACACTTAACTCTTCATTAAGTCCCCGGAGCATGAAGATCCGCATGTGAGATTATGATGCTAAGGTCTTGCTTCAGGATTAGTCGCAATCTCCTGCCTCAGAGTTCTTGGGCCAAGCTTTCCTCTGGTTGATGGGGCCCCTAGGAAGTTGTATTCCTCTCTCCACAGGAGAGAGGTGTTGACCCACCTTTCCAAATCATGTAAAAACCAATTCAACTTCAGCTAACAGGGTAATGATTTGTGGGGAACAGCAGAAATTCCTCTGTAATTATGTGTGAATTGATGTGTGATTTCCTAATGAGCTTAAGTGAAGAAATCATCGTTTTTTTGGTGATAAATGCTTTATATCTTAAAATGCCAGCAACACATATCTAATAAATTCCATCAAACCACTCTCATTTATATAACATTTGCAATTATTATTTAACATGTTGGCTTTCTTTACTACTTTACTGCTTTAGGTAATTGCAGAGTCTAAAAGTTCCATTTTCATAAACAAGACCACAGAAACTCATTATGTTGGACTTTTTCTTAATGTGATCATAAATGAGTTCATTTTAAAAAGCATTTGCATGCTGTGCAGGCCAAGACCCCCTTATCAGAAAATGTTGTAGTCATTGAATGAGTTTGCAAAAGCAGGGACATTTGTCCCTGCAATGAGCTAGGCCACCCTCAGACACTGCAGCTTGGGCATGGACTAACAATGTCCAACAAGTTGGGAAAGGCATTTAATGATCAAAATATGGTTCCTCTTCATTGAAGAAATATGATATTGCCCAGTGAGTTAAGTGACATGATGAGTGGTAACAGGGTAACAGTGAATCCAGGGAGTCCAGCACAGAAGTCAAAATATATGGGTTAAGAAAGGAGTCAGCTCTGGATTTCTGGATCTAGATTCTGGATCCAGATGTGCCACTTAGTAACTGTGTGATCTTAGACAAACCACTCTGTCTCTCTAAGCCTCAGTTTACTCATCTGTCAAATAGAGACTGTGCCTATTTTTGGGAGAATTAAATGAGGTGGCATAGGCAAACACTCTGGGCACACTGCTGATATATAACAAATGTACAACAAACTGCAGCTTGTCAAATAATTATTGGTGGCCTTGAACATTGATAAATATCTGAGGGAGCAAAACTGATCCCCACCCCCCACCCCAAGCATTTCCCTATTGGCCAAGATGGTAGTTTGTTCCATTTTGTATCATCCAAAGAGGTAGAAGGTAGCAGCTGTTAATGATGGTTTTGTTCCTTGGACCCAATGTCATTCCCTCATGGGTTGTACTGAGTAGGTTGTTAAACCCTACATGAATTCTCTTTCATTTGAGATGTGTTAGACTCTGGGGTTTGATAAATGGAGGCCCACATTGATTTTGAGACTTGTATCAAAAAGAGCAGCAATAGACCCAGGTTTACAGAATATATTAAACATTTATGTAGTACTAGTCTTCCCAAGGCCCGTTCTAAGAGCCTCTGCCCCATCCACAGGCCCTGCTGAAGGGTCAGTTACAGGCAGCATGTATTTTGCCATGTGATTCAGCCCACCGCCTGCCTAGGTCACAGCTGATTGGCCAAGCATAGGCCCTTGGCCCAGGGGCAGTCCTTAGGCTGCTCAGTGACCAGGGGAATCTAGGCTCGGCCAGTTTTTTGGTGATTGAAACTTAAAAAACAGAGGCGCTGATGGGCCTTGTGCAAGGTAAAGTTAAAACTGCACAAAAGTGAAGAAAAAGGAGAGGAAGCTACAGGCAGTGGAGAGAGCAGCCTCTGCACAGAGAAAGCAGGGCCGGTATGAGAGAGAGACAGTCTAGTTAATTCTGGGTGCTGCTCTGGTTCCAGATGCTTTTCTAGTTTCAGACACAGTCCTTACATTCAACGGACCCCTATTCCTTGTGGCAACTTGATGACAGACCCTTCATAGGCACTCACAAAGGACTACCTCAAGCGTAGTGTGGGCTGCTGGCAGAAAGCAGAAGTTGGAATAAATAGGTAAAATAAAGGTCAGGGTTGATAAGTAGCAGCAACAATATGGAGCATTGTTAATTATTCTGCAAGCAATCTTGTTATCCTTCTTTTAAATAGATAACAGTGCAGACCTTGTAAATTGTAATAGAATGTTTGGTTTCTGAACGTCAGTGAATAAAAAGATGTAAATTCTCAAGGTATTTAATTCTAATGAAATTCAAAGAACTTGAACTTCTATTCAAATAGAGAGAAATCTATTATCTCTTTAGACAATTGGCTTATTCATTGGTTCTTCCAAGGACATTAAATATAACACATATGAATGTTTCTTTGTTGGACTATGCATAGATTTCACAGTGGCTAACATTTTTCCTAATAAAGAAACAACTTTCCATTCTTTTCTTTTTCTTGTATCCACTGCCACCACCATAATTTTACTTGGTGTTTCACCTGAACTATTGCAGTATCCTTCTAGGTGGTCTCACTATGCTCTGTATACAGTAAGTGCTCATTAGTGCATTGTGGGCTGCATCTGCTGCACCTGAACTAACTAGAACTCCTCAAAGCCCTTTCCTCACACAAGGAAACATAACAATAAAATTTTTGTTATGGAGAATTTCAAACTTTTAAAAAAGTGGACTAATACAATGAACTTCCATATATCCATCTCTAACAGAGATTCAGGAATGATCAACTCAGGACTAATCTTGCCGTGTGTCTCTATTCGCATATTCTCCTATCTCCTCTCATGTTGATTTTGAAGCAAATCCAAGATAAATATATTATTTTCTTCATAAATATTGCTGTAAATATTTATTTTAAAATATATATTTGTATTGATTTCAGAGAGGATAGGAGAGATACAGATAGAAACATCAATGATGAGAATCATTGATCGGCTGTCTCCTACATGCCCCCTTACTGGAGATGGAGCCTGCAACCCAGGCATGTGCCCTGACAGGGAATCAAACTGTGACCTCCTGGTTCATGAGCCACACTGGCCAGGCACTGTGCATATTTCTAAAAGTTTTAATGTAACTAAAATACCTTCATCACAACTAAATTAAAATAATAATTATTATTTAATATTATCAAATATCCAGTCCATGTTCAAGTTTTCCTAGTTGTCTTAAAAATATCTTTTTATAGTTTCTTTATATGAATCATATTTCAAATATGCTTCACACCTTATCATGGTTGATATTTGTTAAGTCTCTTTTAATTTATAGGTTTCTCCTCTTCCTCCTCTTTTTATTTCCTTCATTCCATCTTTCATTCCCTCCCTCTCTTTTTCTGCAGTGTATTTCTTAAAGAAAGAGGGTCATTGTCCTATAGGTTTTCACAGTCTGGATTCTGCTGACCACATTTTTATATTGTTATTTAAAATGTTCCTTTATCTACTCTGTTTTCCTTAAATTGGTTTTTAGATCTAAACTAGAGTTCCACTCAGATTCAGGTTCAACTTTTAGGCAATACTTTAAAAACAATATTGTGCACCTTCATCAAGAGGCACACAGTGATTTTTGTCTCCCTTTTTGTGATATCAACAGTCATTGATGATCATTGTCAGATCTGCTAGATCATCATCAGGGGTTGCAAAATGGGGATGCCCTAATTCTATCATTTCTCCTTCATATATTAACAAGACTACTAACTTCTCATCAACTATTTGGTTACCCTGAGCTATAGTTCATATAGGAAAGGCAAAATAAATCAAGATAAATGTTTGATTCAAAATTTTTTGTTTGTTTCCTAGCATCCATGAAAGGGAACCCATGAGCTTCTTTGTTAAATGTTATTCTGAACTCATGGACTTACATGTATTTGAGGCAATCCTGTTATCCTTCAAAAAAAATTTCAATCCATTGCAGTTATTATTCTTATAATGTTCTACTTTTGCCTAATGGGAACTTCTTCAAGTTGGCTCTGGAGTGTTTTGACCTGGCTCCAATAGTCCTTGACATTTATTTCCCTTGCTGTCTATATCAAAAGTTGCTCCAGCTCATCTTGTACATTTTCTGCCTTAGACCTGAAGTCAGCTTTTTCTCCAGGAGAAATCAGCATTTTCTCCTGGTTCCTTTCAGTGGAAATGCATTTAAAGACTATAATTTGAGCACTAGGGTCATTCCTTGGTACAGGCCTGGTTTTCATTTCTGGGCCTTTTCAGGGGAAATTATGTATTTTTTTAAAGATAAAATATATTTTGAGTTCATACTGATACTTCCAATGAAAATTCAGGACTTTAGAATTTTTATTTAATCTGTGAGTACATTGCAAACTTTTTTTTTCAGTTTGAAATTTATTTCCTTTCTTATTTCTCTTTTATTTTGTTCATGGTGCTGTTCTATCAGTCTTTTCCTTATTGCACCTGAATTTTGAGTCATGGTTAGGAAAGTTTGTCCTTCTCCCATGTGAGAGGAGAATTCATTCTTTTTTTTCCTAATAGGTATATGGTTTCATTTTTATTTACATTTAAATTTCTGATCCATTTGAATTTATGTTATTGAAAAGATATAATTTTATCTTTTTTCCATGTGACCTTTCTTTTAATCCAATATTACTTACTGAAAATGCCAATTTTTTCCCTTTTATATGAGACTAGAGGCCCGATGCACAAATTTGTGCACGGGTGGGGTCTGGCCAGACTGACTGGGGGGAGGGGATGCGGGAGGTTGGTGGGCTGGCCCGCCCCCGACCGGTATAGGGGGCTGATCAGGGAAGGGGCCATGGGCAGTTGGCCAGCTGGCCCTGCCCCTAATAGGGTGGAGGGGGGCGATCGGGGGCAGGGCTGGCCAGGGAGAGGGACCGCAGGCAGTTGTCCGGCCAGCCCCGCCCCCTGGTTGAACTCCCAGTCGTGGGGACAATTTTCATATTAGGCTTTTATTATATAGGATTACACTTTTAGCATACATTAAATTTCCTTGCATGCTTGGATCTGTTTCTGTACCATTGATCTTTCTGTGTATTTGTGTGCTGACATCACCTTGTTTGAATTATGGAAGCTCTACCATATGCTGTTTATTTTCAGGGTTTTTCATGCTATTCTTGCTAAAACAAAACTTTTGAGTGAGGACCTTCCTCTTTCTCCCATATCAAGTCCAACATCTGCTTTGTAAGGTGGCACCTCACTGATTTAGTAAATAGGACTGCCGGAAGGCATGGATGGACCCCTTAAGACAGGAGTCGGCAAACTATGGCCCATAGGCCTGATTTATTTGTAAATTACATTTCATTGAACATTCTGTATTGCCTATGGATGCTTTCATGCTGTAGTGGGAGTTAGTCATGACAAAGACTGTTTGACTGGCAATGCCTAAAACACTGAAGTACTATTTCTGGCCCTTTACAGAAAAAAATTTCTGGCCCTTGTCCTAAGATGACACATTGGCGCCTAACAGGTCTTCCAGGGGTAATGCTAAGTCCCAAACAGGACTTCCTACATAATTTGCTGGGCCCAGTGCAAAATGAAAATTCAGACCCCTCGTTCAAAAAGCAGGGAAACGTGCTGTTAAAGGCACTAAAATATAAAGCATTTCCCTTCTGCAGTTTCTCTCTTGATTTATCATGTTTTTTTAATATGCCATTTAATGTTATTGCAAGTAAAGAAAAGTAAGAATTCAAATTATTAGCATGAATTTTGCCTTTGATCTTTACACTGTGCAATGTCTCTTTTAAATGGAAATAGAAGAGCTTTTAACTTGTATGCAGAATCCCTGAAGTTACACAATTCATATTCCCTGGTTGGTCCCTGGAGGAGGTAAACACAAGCCAGACTCAGTGAGGTTTGAAGGAGGAACAGAAGGTCCTACAGGCATAGAGTGGGCCCAGGAGGCCAAGTACAGACCCTCAAGAAAGGCCTGGGAACACTTCAGGGCACAGGGGGCTTGATGTCTGTCTGGTTCCCCTGCCCAGCAGCTGCTGGACCAATTCGAGAAAGTCCCCCAGAGCCACCAGCCTTCTGGGGTGCTGGGCAGCAGTGGTTGCTGGAGAGGGATGGGGGTGGGGTGGGGACTGAGAGCCTGCCCAGGGACATGAGGGGGCTCCCACAAGAGGCCAGACTATGTATCAGCTGAGACTCCAAGTCCCCAACACATGCTTCACTGTCCCATTAGATTTTACACATAAAATACGAATTAAAGGGAAAATGATTAAGACTATCAAGACAGGACCACAGAGTATTAAATCCCACGTTCAGGGCCCTGTGCAACTTCACTGCTTGCACGCTCGTGACGCTGACCCTGATACCAGGTAATGATGGTGATGCCGGGAATACCTGTCAACACCACAGCTTGAAGGGAATGAGTTGGGTACAAATATTGTGAGGAGCCCTGCAGATGTGTGCTACCTCTTAAGGACTCCTTTTAGGGGTTGTCCATTTGCTTACATCCTACAATTGTTTTGTCTTTTTTTAATATGCATTTATATTGTGATAAAATATAAATAATATAAAATTTACCATTGTAACCATGTCTAGGTATACAATTCAGTGGCATTAAGTACGTTCACATGGTACAATCATCAGCACCATCCATTTCCATAAGTTTTTCATCTTGTGAAATTGAAACTCTCTACCTTTTAGACAATAACTCCCCTCTCCCTGAGCCCCTGACAACCAACATTCTACTTTCTGTCTCTATGAATTTGATTCTAGGTCCCTCATATAAATGGAATCATATGGTACTTCTCTTTTTGTGACTGGCTATTTCACTTAACATAATGTTTTCAAGGTTCATCCATGTTGTAGCATGTCTCAGAATTTTTTTCCTTTTTAAGACTGAATAATATTGCATTATATGCATGTACCACATTTTGTTCATCCATTCATCCACTGATGGACACTTGGGTGCTTTGAATCATGTTGCTCTGAATGTGGGTGTATGGTTTATAGCCTCTTTAAGTTTGGTTCCTTTATCACTGAATGAACCTTTACGTAGGACTGCAATGAGGCTGCAGCTATTCTGTAGGGACCTGGAGCTTCAGGGATATTCCCAGGCTCACATGCAGTGTTCCGCTGAGGACTTGGTTTCTAGCCTGCATAGATTGGCAGTAACAAGAAAACGTTTCAGAAAGAGAAGCCACCGAAGCATTATTTTTCTTTGTTTCTGCAAAACAACTTGGGTTTATTTTCTCCCATTTGCAGCTTTGTTTTCACCTATGCAAATGTGATTCATCTTTCAGTGCTGGAGAAGGGCCTTAAATAACATAATTACTTCACCAATCATCTACTTGGCTACTGAAATCATCTTCTTAGTGAGGTCCACTGCAATTGCTTGAGCTCTATACAGACCCCAAATAACGAGCAAGCTTCTTTTCTGAACATGCTAATTATCCTCTAATGCAAGCATTGTTTTCAAAGGGGGATTTAATTGGATATTAAATCTGCAACTGAAAGATTAAATTATGAATAAATAAACATACCAGTCTAATAGATCTTTGATAAAAAAAAGCAGACATTCCACTCCAGTTTTTGTTAAGTGCAAATGCATTCAGATGCATGTTTAGTGCTCTGCCCATTTTGCTGTGTTTTGTAACTCTGAACCTGAATTCTTTCCTGGGCTGGTTCCAAAGGAAATCGTCCCAGGAGGCTGAGTAAGCGCAGGAATCTGTGAGTGTTGGCCCCCCAATAACCTTCTGCTTAAAGACTTTACCTGTATAAATGAAATTCAAGAAATGTGGAGAAACCATTTTGAAATGAATATTACTGAAGCAATTCCAAGGGGTATAATTTGGGATGCATCAAAGGCGGTGGTTAGAGACTACATTGCCTCCCTGTAAGTTTAAAGGAAATCAAAGATCAAAACAGGTACATGTTCTAAAAGAAAATTAAGAAATGAGAAGTACATCATAGCTATCTAAAAATCCCAAATGATTTTTCAGAATATTATTTCAAGGCAAAGTAATACTCTTTTTAATAGGAAAGAACGTGATCCCCCTCCCCCAAGATTATAAAGCAGACTTCCTGGGGATAGGGAAGAAAGATGAGTAGTTCTTCAACTTTACATTTTAGAAAGATATAAGAAAGCAGGGATTTTTTTCTCTTTCTAAAAAAAGTACCCACCTGGGGGAATGGTAATATAAGCATGATATGAACTTCCTTTAAACACAGATGCCAGGACTGGTGGAAATGGAAGGAATATGCATTACTCACATTTCCGTTGGCTGCTCTGGCCTGAGTACAGAAACAGCCACGGTTCACCTGTATTTCCCACCAGGATGGGAGCTGGAAGGGAACGCAGGTGATGCATGCTCTTGTCATAAAATCTTTGAAAATATAGGGTGCCCTCCCAAATGTATACACATACTTTGAATAATTATAAAGGCAGTGTTTATTTAAATATATTTCATTTTCAAAATTGAGCTACCAGCTCTTAAAGTGTGTATACATTTTTGAGGACACTCTGTAAAATATTAGATGGGTATTTTAAGGGGGAATTTTAATATGTTGTTTAGAGAGAAATAGTATCTTTAAAAATTTACACATTAGCAGTCTATTTATTTTAAAGTATTAAAGTATTAATTGTGGTTCCTTAAGCTTGTAATTGGCATACTTATGCCTTTAAAAATGACCTGGTCATATTTTTTATAGTAGGCTATCAATTATTATAGTAAAACAACAAAAGGAAGGATTTGGGTGTAGTGATTTCAACTCCTTGAATTATTTGTAACACCACTAATGTTAAGCATGAGAAATATTGTCTTTCACTGACAGTTTATCAAACAGCTGTTGATACTCTTAAATCAGATTAATTTTTAACACATGACTTTTCCATGTTTTATAACTTGGTAATGAGATTTTCTTAAAGGCTTTATTCCAGGAGTAGTATATTCACTGAAATATATTTTTTGTTGCTGAATCCTTTATCCTCATCTAATGAAATTTTGTCAGCCTTTTATTTATTGTCAACTTATGAAGTAACAATAAAACATTAAAGAAGTATAGAGCATCCAGGTCTGGACACTGTTTGAAGTATAGAAAATTTTCCCTTATGGTGTTAACTTTTAGGTGTGATAGGGGTACTATAGTTGTGCTTTAAATAAAAGGATCATTGTCTTTTAGAGATGTATGGAAATATTTCCTGATAAAATGACATGCTGTTTCGGATTTGCTTTAAAAAGAATGTAGAACATGGGTAAGTGGGAGGGGCCGGGGTGAAATAAGACCACCAGGTGTTAGGACTATTGATGCTGGGCCTGGATAGTGGGAGTTTATTTGTAACACTAATTTTAAGCATGAGAAATATTGTTTGTTTTCACATGTTTGAATTTTCCCATAACATAATCCTCAAAAACAAAACAAAATGAAAAAACCTGCTGTCTTTAGATTCTTTACTTAAGCATCCTCCACCCAAATAGAAGAGTGAGTGCAATAGAGTCATTCTCCCCTTTTGAGAGAGAGGGGGGTCTCATGGCGGTTCTGCGTGATGATTGTGGCCCTTCAGTGTTTGCTGTTCCAGTCACACCAACACTTACTGGGGACAGTTGCCCATGGACACAAAGCCTGCTCAGGGGAGTCAGACCAGGGAATCAGAGATCACGCCAGGTGGAGGTAGAGAGGCTTGGCCTTGCAAGGTGACTCCTAGAGGCCAAATTTTTACCATTGAGTTTGGCTTAAGACAACAACACTCTTCCTCCCCTTTCTTTTATTTCTTTCTGCTCTATCATTTGGGATGCATATATAGTGCTCTTCTCTCCCTACTAAATGCCAATCCATTAAGAGAGAAGGGGAATGGAAAAGAAAACTATTTACTAAGTGCTTATTTATTACAGGTTAGACACAGCGCTCAGCAAAGGCGCTTTACATTTGGTATTTCACGTAATCCTGTGAAGTATAGGTAATTTGAAAAATCCTGTGAGGCCAGGCAATTTTTAAAAATCCCATTATATAAAAGAGGAAATTGAGATTGGAGAAGTTAATTAACAGGTTAGAATATCTTTGGATGCAAATTAAGGGCAAACCAAGCTCAATCAGTTTCAAACTACAAAAGGAATTTATTGGCTAAGGTAACTCAGTAAATCCCAAGATACAGCAGGTTCCAGGGACATTCCTATCTGGGTTTCAGTTCTTGTGTCTCTGAGTCTACAGATTCTGTTTTTCTCCAGGTACTGGCTTCATCCACAGACTGGCTTTCCTCATAGTGACAAAAAGGCTGCTGCAGCCTCAGGCCTCACATGTGCATAACATACCAATCAGGGCCAGGAAGGATCCTTTCTTCCCCATTGTGACCACATCCTACAGTTCACTTGGATTGGACTAGCTGATTACTATGGACAGAGAAGGCCAAGTGATGATTGGTTCAGGCCCATCCCTTAACCATGGCCTATGAATGAGATTAGACCAAGTGATTTTGCCAATTAAGGCCCGCCTGTGGGGCTGAGGCTGTGGTTAGTCTAACCCAAACCACAAGACTGCTACAAAGTTAATAACTGTCATAAAGCAGAGAATTATATTCACAAGAAATCCACAGAGAAATAATTTAGACCCAGACTTCCCAAGGATACTGTGCTTGTCCACTCATAGAGAGGAAGGACTGGGAGAAATAGCTGCCCCTCTCAAACTCATCCTAACACATGAGCAGAAGGGAAGTGTCGGTAACCATTTCTGCTTAGGGAAAGAGCAAAAGGGAAGATGGAAGTGGAAGAGCCACGTAGAGAACACTTGCCTTCCATCTGGAAGATGTTGAGAGAGGCTCTACTAGAGAGATGGGCATTTATTGTTTTCAAAGATGTTGCTCTCTCCTGATAATCCACTCTTACCTGTGACATTTGCTAGAGGTGGAGTAAAGATTTAGAGCATTGCTTGTTGGATTGTGCTTCTCTGAACATGACACTGGGCTGTGAATGGACCAGGTGGGCTTTAGGTTTTATTCAGGTTACATAACAAACTGAAGCAATGTATAATCTGGAACCAAAAAGAATAATAGACAAAGCATGTCCTGGTTGCTGAGAAGCTGGGGCTCCTGGAAGTGGGACAGGCCTGGTGGAGGAGGCAGAATCTGATACTGAGATGTGGTTTGTTAACCTGGCAAAGAAATTTGGAAATATGTGTAGGAGATATTATGGACTTACTGGGGATAAGGCAGAGTCTGTATTGGATGTAGTACATTGAATAGTGATAATAAAAAGAGCTCACATTTACTGAGTGCTTAATATGTGCCAGACACTAATGTAAGAGCTTGACATTGTTTAACTTATTTTCGTTCTTATTGAGGCATAGAAAGTGCAGCTCATTTGCTAGAGGCCACATGGCCAGTGAGTGGTAGGAGTCAAAATTTACATTCAGTGTGCGTGTGGGGTGCACTTTGTCTCATTCTGTTATCTACTCTGCAGACAACGTCCAGTCTTAATTGCTCTTTCATGGACTACAGTTACTTGCCAGTGAAGGACCATATGGAGAGCAGAAAATTAGAAATGTGATCCTTGTGGTGTATTAAAAAAACCCTCAACGAGGAAAGAAGGATGTAGAGAAATAAGTCAATATCAGGGGTGAGGAGATAGGGGCTTATCAGAAGGTAGTGCCAGTGGGAATGTGTGAATAGACCCAGTATCTTTATAAAAACTAGAAGGGAGTTTTAGTCTTCGAGACAATCAACCAGATTTGTCTCACCTCACAGGTCCCGGAGCAGAAGGAACCTTGAGGGTGGCCTTGGATGGAGCAGGTGAGGAAAAACCCAAAGCTGAAGCATATTCTGGGGGGCAGAGAATAGGGCTAGGACCTCTGGGCGGCCTGGGATCAAGAGGAGAGGAGGCTGATGAAGAGGCCATTGGGAGGGAGCTGGTAGCAGAATTCATAAGCAAAACAAGATCCATGCCGCTATTGGATCCATTGCAGCAGTTAGAAACAGCTACGTGGATGGAACACAATAATTTAGGGGGGGAGTGGAAAAGGAAGGAGCAGAAAGATGTCCATACCACAACACCACTGATGTAACTTAGAAACCCTAGACACCGGCAAAGCCAAATCACATTTTATAAGGACAGACATTCAGGGGAGTGCACACATCAAATTCATTAGAGGGGCATCTGCAGGAAGGAAGGCAATGCGAATGGGGCTGGAATGGAGGAGTAAACAATGGAGACCTCCCCCAAACAAGAGAGAGATGGGTGCTGATGGCATGGCTTGAGCTGGGAATACTGCTACCTCAGATCAACAACCTGCACCTAGGGCCAAGGTAAAGGGCACAATGTGATCTTGATAGATCACATACCTTGCCCAGGGCTGGGCATGGGAGGACCACTGTGGGCACTGTTCCTGTCTCCCTTGTTGCTTTTGGTACTATGAGAGGGGGTACAGGTGACTCCACATCCAGGAACCACTAGAGCAGGGCACAGGATGAGGGATGACAAGATGTAGCAGACAGAGTGCAGGAGTGGCCTGGCGCTGCCGCTCAGCGAACTCTCAAGGAAAGAATCAGGTTTGGGAACTGAAATGCACTGTGCCAGTGTGGGTGTGGGTGTGTGTGGCAATGTGTCTGATTGCTGTAATTTTCCTTTCAGTAATGGGCTGATTGTCACCTCTAGGCGGGAACAATCAATCAATTGATGCTGTTGACCACAATTGCCATGTTTTACGACATTTCTCCTTTTGTTCATACTCTTGTGTATCTCTTCTGTGTTTGACAGTCTCTTTCTCTGGGTGATAAAGGACTGCTTCTAGTTCCCTGAAATCACTTGTTTTGTACTGATTATTCATTACAGTGCAGGTGTGGACTCTTTATGAATTTGCCTAAGAAAACAGATATGGAGACAGATTCCTTGTAAAGTTAAAATTTGTTATTTATGAGGCACTAAGAGAGAACCTGAGACTGGAAAGGGGGCATGAAACAGGATTTGGTGGAAGCTGGTCACGTTCTGTCTCTTGATCAGAAGCTGGTTAAATGGGGATGTTCGGTTTGGGGAAAATTCATCAAGCTGTAAATTTAGGTGCACTTTCCTCTATATTATATTTTACTAATATTTTTTCTTTTTAAGTACAAATACTTGAAGTCACCAGTAACCCATCTTTGTGAGGATATCTAGGGGTTAATTATCATTAATGGACTTGGATTAATAGTAGTCAAATAGAATCTTAGATTCATAAAATTTAAACTGGGAAGAGACCTTAGAAATAATTTAGTTCAATTCCTAATTTACAGTGGAAGAAATGCAGGCCCAGAGGGGAGGTGGCTTGCCCAAGCTCACAAGATGAGGTGAAGACTCAGATAGCCTAGCCCCGCCCTCCTGGCCAGGGCTTGAAGATGGCATAGCTACAGATATAATAATGGTACAGTCAAAAAAAAAGCTAAGCATGTGGAGACAACTATTCTACTGACTCACATAATTCTCTGGTGATTTCATCTAAAGTGAGGAATTATTAGTCTTGTAAGTCACCTACCATTTCCATTGCAATCTGTGGCAATATTAACTGAAATCTACATCTAAAGGTTCTCTTGCACGTTCTTATTTATTAAATCAAGAGATCAGCTTAAGGCTATATATATATATTTATGAAGGAGGAAGGAGCTAGTACACCAGTGATTGAAATGTGCTGCTCATGTGTAGGAGTATATATTTTATATTTTTTAATGTTTGGAAATAAGACAATTTCCTTTCAGAGATGCAGAACAAGTTGATGGCCCTTTCTGCTTCCACCTTCCTCCTCCCCCTGTGGGGACAAGATGCTAGGAGGCCTGGGAGGCAGGTAGCAAAGACCCTTAGAAGAGGGAGGCCAAGATGAGGGGCACAGATGCTTGGCAACCCTCCTCGCTTCTCTGCTGCCTGTCAGTCCTAACCTGGGGTCAACACCCAGATCTGATGGGATAAGATCTGCATGCACTTAATTATGTAGGTCTAATCGGTCTATGCAGAAGCCTGAGCTCACTGTGGCTGACTTGCATTTACACAGGATTTCTTGCTTCCTGTTCTGCTTGGAAGAGACACATAAAATAAATACTCTGAGTTGTTTGGGAAGTGGACTGGAAACTCAGGATCTATAATTCAGGTTTGCCAGCGTCCGTGTGGGAAATGCTGCATTGGTCATTTCAAACTAATAAATGGGTTAGGGGAAGGGGGTACAGTGGAGAGAAGGGGAGGGAGAGGCAGGTGGAAAGAGAAAGAATGCCCTAAGTAGGGAGTCTTGTCATTGAAGTTTGTGCTTTGGGCCTGAACAAAAGGCAGGAGCTCTTTAAGTAGGGCAAGTGCTGATTTCCATAGCCCGAGAAGAGAAAAGACTGTAAGCAAGGATTAAAATAGGGAGAGAAACTCACAACCTATATATATTTTT
>NW_005363098.1:3526881-3544044 GCF_000412655.1 Myotis brandtii | reverse complement strand
ATTGATAACCTATATTTTTATACCAGAATGAATAGTTTATACATAGAGTTTATTAGTTCCCACCACTGTAATCACCTCTGGCAGCACATACAGTAGGAAATACCAAAAGGGAGGGCTACCCGCCCCATCCACAGATCCTCCTGATAACTCAGCCTGTCAAGCAAGTGGGGATGAGGCAAACAACGCACCTTGTTCTTCTCCTGAAGGTCAGGCAATCAGAAAAGGTGGCCCAGGGAAAGCCTCCAAGTTCTTGTTGCTGTTGGAATTCAAAACCCTTTTAGAAGTGGGGCCCCTGCCAGGCTTCCAAAGTCCACAATGGACATTGTTTGGGAACCCCCATCCTACCCTTCACCTTTATCTCATCAAAGCTTTAGCTAAGTCCAGCCTTGCTTCCCCATCATAAAAAACAGAATTTGGCCTCATTTGGGAATCTAGTTCATAGACATGGTCATGTATCTTTGAATCTGTCCTCTCAGCCCCATGTCAGTTTGTGATTGAGGTGGGGGCACAGCCAGTGTGATGAAAAGGTTCCTATCTCACTCTTCCCCCAAAAGGGCCACCCCCAACAATGGGCTACCACCAATACAGATACTGGCAGGGTTATTTTTGGGTCATGACTATAAAGGAAAGCAATGGAATTGATGTCCATGAATTATTGGTGAAAAATCTGTTTTGTTAATATGTGAAATATTTAAGTAAGCACAAAAGTACTATTCAGATTTACCAAATTATTACAATTTTGCCATTCTGCTTAAGATATTTGTGTTTTTAAAGTAATAATAATAATAATAATAATAATAATAATAATAATAAAAAAACCCAGGGAAGACACTACCTCTTGGTAGGAGAGTAGCATGTATGTACAGGGAGAGAAGACAGTGGTGGTGATCTTTGGAGAAAGACTACCACACCATGTTTCTTAACCCCTCTTTCATATTCAGCATTTCTTTGTTTCTCTATGCTGTATCTGGATGAATTCTTCAATTACTATCTTTTCATGCTGATTATCTTTGTGACTATAATCTAAATTTTTTAATGCATATATTGAGTTTTAAAAATATTCTAATGACTTCTTTTTTATTTTGAGAATTTTAATTGGTTCTTTTCCTTACCCACCAATTCTTATTGTTGTATTGCCTGTTTTCATTTAATGATTTCTTATTCACTTTTATGGGTATTATTTTATGTTTATCTCTTTGAACACCCTAAACATAACTTTTGAACTAAGAAAAAAGATCAGTTAATTTGAGAAATATTTGTGTGCTCAAATTGATGGGATTCACTGCTGTTTTGGATATGATGGGGTGTAGGAGAGTGAAGAATAGCTCCCCGGTTTTATGGCTTATTTAGATGGAGAGGGAAATAGGGAAGAAGACCAGTCTTGCAGGAGAAAGCTTTGAGTTCTGTTTGAAGTTTGAAATCCTATTAAGACATGGTTATGGATAGTAATTCTGAATGTGGAAAAGGAAAACTAGAAATACTTCACACTGATAGTTTTCAGTTATTGATCCAAAAATTATTCAGTGGCTATAATCTCAAGATCTACTGTCTTTTAATTATGAAATTAAAATTTAAGTTCTCTTATGTGAGAATCCTATATAATAAAAGCCTAATATGCTAAGTGTCCAGTAGTTCGTTCAACCAATCAAAGCGTAATATGCTAATGATATGCTAAGGCTGCTCAACCACTCGCTATGACGTTCACTGACCACCAGGGGGCAGACGCTCTGACGGTAGGTTAACTTTCTGCTGGGGTCCGGCCGATTGGGACTGAGTGAGATGGGCTGGACATGCCCTGGAGCCCTCTTGTGGTCCCTCCCCAGCTGTCCAACCTCCTGTGTCCCTCCCCGGCCCGATTGTGCACCGGTGGGGTCCCTTGGCCTGGCCTGTGCCCTCTCGAAATCCAGGACCCCTTGTGGGATGTTGGAGAGCTGGTTTTAGCCTTATCCCACAGGCCAGGCCGAGGGACTCCATTGGTGCACAAATTTGTGCACCAGGCCTCTAGTAAGTAAGTAAACTCTTAGCAACGTTTATGCAACTATCCTTGTAAACTTGCCATTATTTACTTCTAAATGTTTTTTTTGTGTGTGTTTTTTTTGTTTTTTTTTTACTACTATCATGGATTCAGATTCCTCCTCCAGAAGTATTCTCATTTGTTTAGGCTTAGAAATGAGGGAAATGACAGAGAAACAGAGGGTAGCGATGAACACCAAATCCCAAACCCATCTCTGCACTTTAGATCAGGATGAGACAATGTCTAGAATCTTGTCATCCATATTTTCTCTAAATGTCTGAATGCACTTCCCTCCTTCTAGTTCTTTCCCTTTCTCTCTATCGTTTACCTACCCAGCTTGTTCTGGCTGGACTGGGAATCAAGAGCGTAGTCAAATCTCTGATAGGATGGAGGAGGCCATATTTTCTCTAAATGTCTGAATGCACTTCCCTCCTAGTTCTTTCCCTTTCTCTCTATCATTTACCTACCCAGCTTGCTCTGGCTGGACTGGGAATCAGGAGAGTAGTCAAATCTCTGATAGGATGGAGGAGGGGATGCTGCAGAGTGGTGGCGAAGTGTGCTCCCATGATGATCAGCACATTCAGGAGGAAATCCCCCCTCCCAAATGCAATGCCAGGGGGCATGTTTACAAACTATTGCAAGAGAGATTAGCACACCTAATCCCAGTCCTTTGGCTAATGGCATTATAATTGAGGTTCACAAGCTTCCTCTTAAGTTAATGAAGTGATGTGATGCCTCTTCAAAAGCATTTGGTAAATATTTTAGAAGCAGTGAATAAAGAAATGGACTTGGAGAAATTCAATAACAACACAACAATAACAGCAAACCCAAATAGTGGTGACTGTGTGTGCTCAGTGCCTGCTGTCCAAAAGTGTCTTATGAGCTTGGAATTGGTTGATACTCAACAACCTTCAGAAGTAGGAATTTTCTTATCTCCATTTTCAGATGGGATCCTGTGTCAGTGGTTTCACAGCTAGCAAGTGGCAGAGCTGGGACTCAGCCTTTACAGTCTGGCTCTAGCCTTTAGCACCATTGTATTACCTTCTCTAAGTAACCTGCCTGGTTCATGCATGGATGCTACTTGAAACCAGTGCTCTGACATCAGACCATGTGCTTTTAATGACTGATATGGTCTGAATGTTTCTGTTTCTGTTCTCCCAGGCAAATTCATATGTTGAAACCTAACCCCAATGTGGTAGCTTTAGGAGGTAGGGCTTTTGGGAAGTGCTGGGTCAGAGGGTGAGACCCTCATGAGTGGGGATTAGTACCCTTATGAAGGAGGCTCCAGAGAGTTCCCTCATCCCCTCTGCCATGGGAGGACACTGAGAAGACTGCACCTTAAACCAGAAGCAGGTTGACCAGACACTAAATCTGCTAGGACCTTGATCTTGACCTTCCAGCCTCTAGAACTGTGAGGAATACATTTCTGTTATCTACAAGCCACCAGTCTATGGTATTTCATATGGCAGCCCGAATAGACGAAGACAACCACTGTTCTATACTAGTTCCCTAAAAGAAGATCATTGCCTGTCAGGAAAGTTTCTGTATGCCTTTGTCAGAGCAATCTCCCATTTTAGGCTGCTTCATTTACCTGATCAATGAATCCATTTCCCTCTCTCACAAGAGAAAAGACACAGACAAGAACTATTAAAACTAATTGCTTATTGTCATGCAGAAAATAAAAAGATGTAGTTGTTTGACTGAAGTTTCCACTCATCTATCATCCTGGGAACTGGAACCAAGAAGTTATTTTTCAAAACCACAGAAAATTTTAGCAAAGTGAGGACTTGCAAAGGTGCAGACATCAGTACTTATTGTTGAAACAGATGATGGGGGCCACATACTCCAACCCTCTTATTTCACAGGTGAGAGAGGACCAGAGAGGTTAAGTGTGCCTCATTCCAATTCAGGCTCCTGGCGAGTGGTGGCCGGACTAGAAGCAGGTCTCCGGACTCCCTAACAAACCCTCCCTTACTCCTGTTGGGCCTCAGATTTCCCTCTGTGGCCTTATGTAGTTGGCATTTCATCCATCCATCATCATTCACTTAATTAATTTATTTATATACCCCACAAGTATGTGGATTACTTTCTCTGTGCCATGCTCTGTTCTCTGTGCCAGACATGTAGTGGGAAGAAGTACAGATAGAATTCTTGCTTTCATGGAGCATACAGTTTGTTGAAGAGACAGGCCATGAACAAACTAACAAAAAAATTAAGAAATTAAAAAGAAAGGATCAAGGAATGAAAACTGTCATGATGAAAGCAGAATGTGACCAAAAAAAAGGGGTATACTTTAGCTTGGGGGTCAAGGAAGGTCACGTGGAAGTTGCATTTAAGTTGATTGCCAAGTAGCAGTTTAAGCTGATTGCCAAGTGGTGACAGCAAAGTAGCTGTCTTAAGGAAGTATATCTCAGGTCTGAGGCCCGTAAAAGGGAGTGGGGGCGGGGGGGCTTGGAGAATCTAAAGAACAAAAAACAGAACACAGAGAGGGAGGGAGGAAGAGGAAGCAATCTACGGTATTGAGTAGGACACTCAGATAAAAAAAGTTTGGTCCAGCCATTAAGAAAGATGGTTATAATGCTATGCAGCAAGCTGAAAATTGATTATGGTATAATTTTGAGAGAGCAGGATATAATTGTATGAAAGCTATGACTGGCCGTAGCTGGTTTGGCTCATTGGATAGAGTGTCGACCTGCAGACTGAAGGGTCCTGGGGTTTGATTCCCGGTCAGGGCACATGCCCGGATTGCGGACTCGATCCCCAGTGGAGGGCGTACAGGAGGCAGCCAATCAATGATTCTCTCTCATATTGATGTTTCTCTCTCTCTCCCTCTCCTTTCCTCTCTGAAATCAATAAAAAAAAGAAGCTATGACTGCAATTATGAAATTTATACGTTAAAAGCCTATATAGGAAATGATTAGAATGATTGTATAGAGTTGTGGGATTATGGGTAGTAATATGCCCATTATAAATCCCAGTATAAATCCTCCCCATTTCTTTATTGTTTTTAATTTCTTTAATGAAGAAGCTAAATGTATAAAACAAGCTATAGCTGGTGTTTTAAAAAAATTATAAAAGGACTAGGCTCCTGGGTATTGTAGATTAGAGTTATATTTTTTTCACTTAAATATTTAAAATTTTCAAAGTATTATATGCATATAGATTAAAAAATTAAATAGTACTATAAAACATATTGAAAAACAATCATCATACCCTCTATATGCCATACCCCTAGCCAGTCCCAGGCTCAATTCTCCTGTGGCAAACTCTTTCAAGACTTTTGGATTTTTTTTCCCTTCAACCCCAAATTTCTAAATAATATGCCCCAATTTTTTATTCAACCCCAAATTTCTAAATAATATCCCTTTATTGTTATTGCTTAATTCTTCCATCATCTTAGGAGTTCCTTTTCGTTCTCTCCTATGTTAGATTTCACTTTTTCTTAGCTCCCATATTGTTTTATTTCCTTGTTTTACTGAAGCACAACCTTCTATAGCACTGAGCAAAAAGTGCATGCAAAATAAACTTGCATGTTTAAATAAGTTTTTTTTATATGCTCACATTTGGTTGATAATTTGGCTGGGTATAAAAATATCTGTAGGAAATAGTTCTTTCATTAGTTGTTTGAAATCATTGCTCCACTGTCTATGAGATTTCATTGTGGTTGTTGAAAAATTTGATAATATTCTCATTTCTGATTTCTTTATATGTGACCTCTTTCTCCTACTCCCTACACCAAAGATTTTAGGATCTTTTCTTTATCCTTATCTTTTTGAAATTTTCCTCATTGTGACTTGGGTGGATTTAAAGAAAAATATTCATTTTACTGGATACTCAATTGACCCTTTCAAATTGGATACTGTGTCCTTCATTTTGAAGGATTTTTTTTGTTGGTGTTATTTCTTTAATAATTTATCTCCTCCATGTTTTCTCTCCTTTTAGAACTCCTGTTATTTATACGTTGGAACTCTTGCTTGATAGTCACATTTTATTATCTTTTTGGTGGCAGTTTTCCATCATTTTTGTCCTACTTCCTATAACAGTTACTCAACTTTTATCTATAATATTTTAAATTTATGAACTATTTTTTGTCCTATGATTGTTTCTTTTTATTACATTCTGTTCTTCATAGTTGCAACATTATCTCTTGTCTTTGAATCTTAATTGCAGTTTGTTGTTACAGTTTTCCTCCGCTCCTGCCTCATTTCTTTTCTTCCAACTTCCTTTTTTAATTTTTGTTTTTGTTTTGTTTGCTTGTTTTGGTGTATGACTTTCATATTCAGAGTTTTCCTTAAATGTCTGTTAATACATGGCCATCTTTTTATATTTATTACTGAGACACAAAAGATTTTATGAGATGCTGTGGATGGTACGGGGCAAGGCTTATGGACAGGTGGACTTCCTTCACAATAAAATGGAGTTATGGAATGAATTGTGACCACTGAACTAAAAAACTAGAAGATTACTAATACCAGCGAGTTTCTTCTAAGATGATTGTTTCCTGAATTAGTAGATTAATGCTTTTCATTAGTTCAGTAACATTTGCATTTCTTCTCTTCTATTCTTTCTTTGTAAGACTCTATCTGACCTTCTCACTTTGTCTTCCATTTTTGTTAACCCTTCCCTCATATTTTCCATTTTCTTGTCTCTTTATATTTGTTACATACAGTTTACCAAGGATTTCAGGATATTTTAGTAATAGAAATGGTTAGAATGTCCAGTTTGTTATGCTGCTGGAAAAGGAAGTCCTGAATCCCATCAATATGGTTTTTATCTGTTTATCTGTCATCAACTTTTCTAGGGCTTTTTGCTTTTGTGATTTTTAAACTAAGTTCCTTTTCTGTCATTTTAGAGAGGTTCCAGAAGAAATTTGTAAACACTTTTGTTCAATCTGAAATGTGTAAAATGGAAATTGGTTAGGATTCTTTTTTTTAGAATTGTATAGCACTGCATTAGGAGGTATAATACTCCCAAGAAAGGAAACTTGTATACAGAGTCACTGAATGTAGTTTTTGCTTAGGCAAAATTATTGAGACAGATCCCTAAGTGGCATTCCAAGTATTCTTCTCTGACATTCTCTTGTGTGAACCATCCTGTGGAGAGAATGATTCATTCCAAGACTTACCTAGATGGAAATCTTCACTTTGAAAATATGTGTTTCATTTCATAACAAAACTTTTACAAAAAGATATATTAGTCATCCTGATTTAAGAACTGAACAACTTAAGCTAGCTTATATATAAGGACAGACCAAAATATTCTTATTACAATAAAGATTTAATTAAAAAAAAAAAAAAAAGAACTGAACAACTTAAGCTAGCTTATATATATAAAGACAGACCAAAATATTCTTATTAAATCCATTGTTTCTGTCCTTGAAGAGAAGTTATGTCTTGAAATGGTCACTTATTAATTTGAATGAATAGAAAATCTCCAGCAGTGCATACCCAATGCTGGGTAACTACTGGTTAAAGATATAATTTATTGATTTTGCAACTTCTTTGAACTAAATGTGTTTTTATATGCTTAAATCCTGGGTATGTGGAGTGTGAAAATATTTCACTGCAGGATATTCTTGTGGGCCACTCTCACATCTAGACCGAAGCCCTGAGTGGCACCTACACCCACTATTTTCTTTGTGAGCTAACAAAATGTCCACACAGGCCAGGCTAGGTCATTCCTTTGCTATGATCAGGTGGGGACCTTCCTACCCATGGGCATTGTGGCCCTTGGGGTGGGCTGCCTCTCTGCTCTGACAAGCAGTCATCTGTCTTAGAGCGCAGGCTCTAATTACCCCTGCCATTAGCCTGCCCAGCAGGACTGCAGATGTTATTAATGGTCATGAAATTATCCAATGCCTTTCAAAACTCCAGAGCCAGTCAATGTTTGTCCCTGTGACCTCTCACAGCACTCCATTTCCTTTTTTCATTTTGCTGCTGTATTGACCCTTAACCTGAGCACAAATAAAAGATTAGGAGGAGCATGTCACCCACTTCCATTTCCCGTTTCTCCCCTCATCAGCCCCCTAGCCCTCTATTTATTTTGGGATATAACTCAAAACTTTGCCTCATTGCTAGACTGTTTATTTTCAGGGAGCTCTAATTATATGAATGTTCCATTCTCCCCCATCCCTACCCATCTCATAGATCTTGTTTTGTTTTGTTTTTCAAAAATTAGAAATGATTTGTTGCTCCTTATTAGAAAATCAATATATTTTCATGGTTGGAAAAATTTAGATAAGCAGAAAGAAGAAGAAAAATCTATACTTTCACCTTCCAGAGGTAAACACTTAAAATTTTATGGTATAGCTTTTATAGATTTGTCTATATAGATAGAGAGATATGAGATTATTACAATAATATTAATAAAAATTAATATTGTTATAATAATAATAATAACTAACATTTGACTTCTTACTATGTAAAAGACTGTTTATATTGCTTCTTCATGTATTAATTCATTGAATGATCTCAAGAATCCTATGAGGTACATTTAATTTCTATTTTCATTTTGCATATGAGGAAACTATGGCATAGAGAGGTTAAAAATATTGCCTAAAGCCTTACAGGTATTTAAGTGGAAGAGGTGGGATTGGAACCCAAGCATTTTGGTTCTAGGCTCTGAATTCTTAAATAATATGTTATACTAATACTTAACCTGCTTTTAAAATTTTTTAAAACTCTCAATATCTTTTCTTGTTACTCTTAATCTGCCATATGATTTTAAATAATTATGAAGCCTGAATAAAATTCCAAAATACGAATTAGCTGAAATCTCTTTAACCAAACATTAGAGTGTTTTTCCTTTTCCTGTCTTTATTTTTTGCTATGATCAACAACACCTGGATTATTTTTAAATGAGATAATTTCTTCAGTAATATGACCTTATGGAAAGCAAAAAGTAAACAATATTTAGTTTATTTCATGCTTGGAAATAATAGTTTGATGTACTCCTTGGTTCCATTATTTCTAAGAGATAATTCTCTATGTCATTTATTTCTGCTCTAATCTTTATTATCTCCTTCCTTCTGCTCACTCTGGGGTTTTCTTGTTGCTCTCTTTCTAATTCTTTGAGCTGTAGATTTAGATGATTTACTACCATTTTTTCTTGTTTGTTGAGGTAGGCCTGTAGAGCTATAAACTTCCCTCTCAGGACTGCTTTCATTGTGTCCCATAGGTTTTGGATTGTTGTGTTTTCATTGTCATTAGTTTCCAGGATGTTTTTAATTTCTTCTTTGATCTCATTGGTAACCCAATCAATATTTAATAACATGCTATTCAGCTTCCAGGTGTTTGAGTATTTTAGCTTTTATTGATCTGGTTCCATTATTTCTAAGAGATAATTGTCTACTTAAAAAAGGCTAATAATTGCCTGGCTGATGGTTCTCAGTGGTGAGTGTCAACCTATGAACTAGGAGGTCCTGGTTCGATTCCTGGTTCAATTGTGGGCTCAACCGCTAGTAGGAGGTGTGCAGGAGGCAGCCCATCGATGATTCTCTCTCATCACTGATGTTTCTATTTCTCCCTCTCCCTTCCTCTCTGAAATTAATAAAAATATACCTGTTGTTTTTTAA
Organism: Myotis brandtii; assembly: GCF_000412655.1. Lineage (NCBI taxonomy): Eukaryota > Metazoa > Chordata > Mammalia > Chiroptera > Vespertilionidae > Myotis > Myotis brandtii. Next base: position 3,534,457 of record NW_005363098.1, on the reverse strand, counting down.
AAAAATTCTGATAATTATTGAACACTTTCTATCTGTCAGCCATACCCTATTTGTGCTGTTTAAGTGCCGATGTTTATTCACAAGTAATTCAAACTCAAAATGAAATTCTGGAGAAGACAAAGAGGTTGAAGGGACAAGATTATTTTTGGATATCTCCTTCTGTTATATACTGTCTTATATTTTCTTAGTTATTCCCAACTGAACACCAGCTTTATCTTTTCTTTCCCTTCCTTCCTTAATGCTTTTCTTCCCGTTCTCCCTCCCTTGCTCATTCCCTCCACCCCTTCCTTCCTTTTTTACCTTCTTGTCTGAGCCTGATATTCTATCCTTTCCTTCATCTGGAAATTCTTCAACTACAACTATCTGAAAACAAATGTAGCTTCCATCTGATTCCTGTCTGGAAGGACATTTTGGCATGCCCTTCTGTCTTGTCTGAGTTATAGACTTGGTCTATATTTGGCTAGTAAATCCACCACGGCAGGATCTATTTAGAATTTTTAGTTGATTGTCAGCCGGTCTGTGTAAAATGTATTTGAATTGGCCTGTGGCTAATAGAACAGACTTAAAACTATCCAACTTTGTAATAGACCCAATCTTCCATGAGTGAGGGCACAGACCCAAGTTTCAGGCAAGTCACCCATTGACTAATATGTGGGCAGAGATCATGCTTGTTTATTCATTTTTCTGCTCCGTGCAGTGATGCCTGGCATACAGGAGACATTGGATACTTATTTGTAAAGTTGACAAGAAAGTCTCAGGCGAGTTGGCATCTAGTTTCAGTTCCACTACAGATTAGCTGCTGGAGAGGAGTGCATTACAAACCACTTGGCCCCCCACCTGCCTCATACATATTATCCTCTTAGTAAATTTTGGAGACCCAGTGAAATCATTCCTGAATATTTGTAATTTCCATTGAAAATTAAGGTTCTCAAGGTAATAACTGTCAAGTTCAAGAGTAAAAAATATTGATTCTCTTTCTTATTTTGAAAGACATGCAATTTTAATTACAAAGAATTGTGCAGGGCAAACAGGCGATCGCTTCTCAACCTTCCTAATGCCGCGACCCTTTAATACAGTTCCTCATGTTGTGGTGACCCCCAACCATAAAATTATTTTTGTTGCTACTTCATAACTGTAATCTTGCTACTGTTATGAATCGTAATGTAAATATCTGATATGCAGGGTGTATTTTCATTGTTCGCGACCCACAAGTTGAGAACCGCTGGAGATGTTTTAGTCTCCTCCTCCCATGTTGACATATGTCACAGATCACATTTACATTGGGATACCCTCCCCTGGGCGACCCAGCATGGGAATTATGGTCTAGGACAAAGATAAGAGAGATTGTGGATTATGTGTAATTTCCAAATCTACTAACTGTAATCTTACCCTTCTCTCCCACTTAAAACATATTTTTTTAAAATATATTTTTATTGATCTCAGAAAGGAGGGAGAGGGAGAGAGATAGAAACATCAATGATGAGAGAGAATCATTGATCGGCTGTCTCCTGCATGCCCCCCACTGGGGATCTAGCCCACAACCTGGGCATGTGCCCTTGACTGTAATCGAACCCGGGACCCTTCAGTCCACAGGCTGACGCTCTATCCACTGAGCCAAACTGGCTAGGGCTTAAACATTAACTAAGACATCATTTAGAACTACTGTAATAAAACTGTGGGGTGGGGGTAGGGGGTTCAGGCAAACTGACCAAAGAGATAGAACAGGGTGTAGACACCAAACCATGTATTCATGGAAAACTGCTATATAATAGAGCCTCTTCCCAGACCTGTGGGAAGAAGATGGATCATTTATTGGGTAGTGTTGAGAAAACTGACTCAATGTGGGAACGAAAAAAAGTTAGTCTCATCTTACAACGCATACAAAAATAAATTCCAAGTGCACGAAAGACCAACGCATAAAGAGAAAATACACAGATCTTATAGAAGAATATCTAGAAGACTATCTTTGTTGCTCTGGGGTTTGGAGTAAATTTCTTAGCCAAGACCCAAACAACATAAACCGTAAGTGGAAAATTGATGGGTATGACTACATCAAAAGTAAAGATTTCAGTTCAAAACAGTTAACCTGCCTGACAGACGGCACTGGGGAGAGATGTTTGCAGTGTCCAAAATCAATAAGGAATTAGGCTCCAAGGGACTCCTGCAGTTTGGCAGGAAAAATATAGGAAAAACCCATACAGAAAAAATATGGGTAAAGGATATAGGCAATTCATAGGAGAAATCCAAATTGCTAATAAGCTCATGAAGAGATACTTCAGTAGTAATCAGAGAAATTCACATGTAAATTGTAATGGGATCCACTTTAAAATCAGCAGACTGTCAAAAATTGAAAATCTTATTAATATCAAGTGCTGAAAGGGATGTGGGGAAGTGGGACCCTCCGACATGGCTGGAGGGAGTGTAGTAGCCTGCCCTTCAGCCATCCCACTTCCAGTGTAGCCAGAGCCAGGCTCGCACAAATCCATGATGGACAGCTCTTTGCGTGCTCCTCACAGCACTGTTAGTGGTAGCAAAGAATTAGAGTCAACCAGGAGGTCATCACTAGGGCACTGGCGAGGCAACTGTGGTTATATGTAAAGCCATCAGTAATAATAATTACATTTACATATAACAACAAGGATGGATTACAAAAGCATAGAGTTGGATGAAGAAAGTAGGAAAGAGAATGAGATTTATGGCACACTGCCTCTTATAGATTAAGCATGCACACACGAAGCAATGTCATATATTATTCACCTATATATATTATTCAACTTTATACATATTTCTAAATAAAGATTGAAGTGAGGGGGACTGGAGAGGAAGGGAGACTGGGGTGAGGATCAGGACATAGGACAGATAAACCACAGTGAAATAAAAGAGGGATCTTTTATGGATTGATGAGTACACTATGAACTAAAGAGTAGAATTAATTCAACTCTGGTCCAAAAGAAGAGAAAATAAAATCAAATTGGAATTTGGGTGAGGGAGAGATTTCACTGTGGTAATAATCTTGAAATATTCTGTTTATATGGTGTATGATAAATCATTAATAAGCTCCAATTCATCATTATTTGTAATAGATTACTTGCCACTCAATTCCTAGCTGTTAGGACCCCAGGGCTGAGAGCCATAGCAGGAGCTATTTGTGTTCACAATTCTTTGCTTAACATAATCCTACAAGGTGAACATAGCTATGAAAACTAAAGAGAGGCAGCCTCAATATTCAAGACACAATTAGGAGAAAGACTTGGGGAAGATTTGCAATTATTATTCCATAAAGACCAGATAGTCTGAACACCTCTTTATTCATATTTTATTTCCTCCATCTAATATTCAAAACCATTCCCTTATATTTGTAGAATGAAAAGCAGAAATCTAAATAGCTCTAACATCATTTCCCTAATTCCCATAGCCTGCACTGCTCGGATGTCAGTCTCTAAATTCTTAATACAAATGAACAGAAGACAAAATCATTTTGCAGAATTCTGAAATGAAGTATTTCAGAGGAACACAGAAAAACAGTTAAATTTTGCAAAGCTGTGAAACTGGAGAGGGGGCTGTCCTCCAAATCTACCAACCAGAGACCTAGAAGGAATTGCTTGCAGGAGATTCATTTCTCTCTCCCTCTCTCTCTGTCTCTGTCTCTCTCTTTCTCTCCCTCACTCCCCATCCCCCGTCTTCTCTCCCTCCCTCCCTTCCTCCTCTCTCCCCATCTATTTGCACCATACTCACCTGTCAATTTCATCAGAGATACTTGAATGGATTTTCTAATCTGCTCGCAGATTGATCAGTTAATTAAATTGATCTTCATGAGCTTGTTAAAAAACCAGGTCTTTTCTTTTCATGTTACGCGGTTCCCAGTGAACTCCCTTTCCTGTGGTGTGCTTATCTGAGGCATTCAGGAGGATGAGCATTTCTTACTAATATTTCATCCTGCACACCAATTGATTTTTTCAATGTGAATTTGGATTTTATTTTTTATCACTGCAAGTACATTGTGTAACCTCTTGCTTCCAGGTCAGACTTGGGTGTGTTTCTGTTTCTTATTTATTTACTATTTGTCATTTTAAAATATGAAATTCTTGGTCTCATACAGAATGGTAATAGATTTAATTTGTGCAATTGCTTAGAGGATCAGAATGAAATGGATAAATGATGTGAATGTTTCTTGGGATAATTGACTGTGAGGTACTGTGTACGGTTTGTGGCTGCCGTATGAGGTCATCCCTTGGATCTGAATGCGTGAGCATTGTTGATAACCAGAATTACTTTAGGAGGAAGGGAGGCCAGTGTCCTGGGTACTATCACACTTCCCCAAAGGGGCTTCCAACCACTTGCAGACCATTATCTCATCAGTTCTCAAAATAGCCCAGAGAGGAGGAAAGAAAGATGAGAATGGGGTAATGGAATGGTATAAAGCACTTTGCTAATAAAATAGTCACTTCCTTTTCCACTGCTCCCAATCCCTAAGCCAAGATGCAGAAACTGAGGCAGATGGAGCTGAAATTGCTGGTCCAAGATCCTCAGAGAGCAGGAACAAAAGCCTGAGATGGAATGATGCCACCCAGCAAGCCGATGAACCTGTTTCTTTAAAGATATGCCTGAATAAGGGTTCAGTCTCTCACTTAAGAAAATAGCAACCTTTTCTTTCTAAACCAGCCCTGAGTGTGGGTCGCTGGGAAGTCAGAAATGTGCTGAGAAGAGGGGCAAGCACTGGGCCAGATAAAGCCAGAGCCTGGCTCTCAGAAGTGGGCGCTGTGAGGTGCAGCTGGCCTCTTCTGCTGACTCAGTACTTTGTTGATAAGTACAATTCAACTGGTTCAAATTTTTATATACACACAAAAGACATATTAAGCTGACCTCATTTGTTCTAACTTCTCAGGAGTTTTTTTTTTCTTTTTTAAACCCAGGCCTTTGAGGCAATTTTCTTAAAGAACTATTTTGATAAAACTTTCATTTTAAAGGAGCTGATTTGTCTTACATTTCTTCTCTGCTTTAAAATGATGACCATAGCTGGTATTGAAAAGTGTTTTGAGAGTCACCTAACAGAACACTTCTGAGTCCTTTCTTTTATTATTCAAGGGCTTCTGCTTGTGGAATTCATGGTCTACACCGCCCGCCGGTGTACTCAGCTCTGGGCCGTTCTCCAAGGTCCCCGTGTTCCTCTGCTCAGTTTCCATGGCCTTTATGTTCCTCCCTCGAGGCTCTATGAAACCTTCTTTCTCTGGAGGAGGCGGGGACTAAGGTGCAAATGGCTGTTAAGACATAGGTCAAAGGAATAAATCATTAATCGTGGAATTGCAGGCATGTGTGAGAATTTGTGAGAAAATGGGAGTTTTATGACATTTCAGCAGGCAGTCTACTTGGAAAGGTCAACCCCACCAGGAAAAGATAGCAGCATCCTTGAAAACACACAGGTGCTACTGCTTCCCCGTTAGAGTCAGCCTATTCAATGTGTTTACAGTTGTGAATGAATACATAGAATTCATTTGTTCATTCATTCAACAGGCACAAAAAATGAATAAGTAATAGCTCCCTTATACCAGGGAGCTCACAGACATGTAAACAGAAGACTGCAGTGCAAGAAGGTAGTAAGAAGCATAATAGAGGTAGATATAGAAAGCAGAAATTTCAGGCATAAAAGAAGCGTTTGATGAATTTATAGATAATCAAAATTCAAGAAGACATTTCTATTCTGTAAGTCTGGGTGAAACTTGCAGGAATGGCATTTAATAGATATAAATGTATGGTCTGGAATACGTTTTTAAAGAACAATCAAATAAAAAGATCAGGGAAATCTGTCGACATTACATGGTGGATAAGAGGACAGACGATGGAGTTGGGGGGCCTGTGTACCCATCATACCTCTGCCATTTATTTCTCCTGTGGTCATGGACAGATTTCTCTGCCTATGGTGCTTCAATGTCCTCATCAAAGTAATGATAGGTCCCATCCAAAAGGATTGTTGGGAAAAGTAAGTGAAGTAATACATTTCAAGTGCTTAGAAGACTGCCTGGCCAAAAAAAAAGATCAGCACTCAGTAAGATTTAACGATTATTATTATTATTCCCGAAGATTTCTTTTAGAAAAGTGAAAAGAAAGATTCCTAACTTTTCTTTTACAGCTTGACCAGATGCAGTCAGCAGTTTTATGACAAGCTCATTGGGTTGTGTACTGGTCTCCCAAAGGGATAGAAAGCAACTTCAGACCTGATGTTCTGTCCGAAAGATGAAGGTGGTGGTGTCAGCCTAGGGTTCTTGATAAGCAAGAAGAGAAACCTGGATATGGTTGGACACAAACTGAAACTCTGAGAAAGACAAATGTCAAGCGGACCAGAGAAAACAGGCCCACTGTATACTTCTGTGACTGTGACCACGCAAGGGAGGACTCCTGACAGTGAGACCTCTGAAAAATAACCTCAATTTCTGCATTCACAACAGGTTCCGAGAGGTAGGAAATGGACAATATTGAAGAAATCCAAGGTGGCTCTGATGAACTTAACAAGCTCAGGTTTGAAAAAGGCTTTTGCAGGAAATTGAGAGAAAGCACACAGCCAAGAGCAATTTCAAGAGCAGTGCTGGAAAGGTGAGAGTCTACAATGCGCTGTGACAGGCAAAAAACAAGAAAGGCTGACATGTTCCAGGCAAGAAGATTGGGGCGGGAGAAGCTGACCCAGAGCTTGGAGCTGATGGCGAAACTGTAGATGGGTGAGAGAAGGCAGAGTTCTGAGAGACCCGCTTCTGTCTGTGTTCTCTGCCAAGGAGAATGGTAGAACAAGAAAGAATGGGCCTTGCTAAGTGACAGTGGAAGCCAGCGAGCTTTTAAGAAACACGTAGCTACTCTAAATGAATTCAGATTGCTGGAATAAGTGAATTCTTTTGCAAGGTACTGAGGCAACTTGTAGATGAGATTGTGTTGCTATAACTGGTTAAAATTAGGAGAAACTTCAAGAAAGAACTGTTGGGGAAAAGTGCTGGCAAACACATTTGTTTATTTTTAGAAATGGAGAGGAAGTTGATTTTACAGACTATAGACAGGTTAAGTGTGCTGTTCATCTTGGATAAGAATTGGTTCTGGGAATGTTCATTTGTCAGCTCCTTAAAGAGAATGTGGTCATCACCAGAACCAGCATAGGGTGACAAGGAACAAGCCCCATCGCCGCCCTCCTCCTCCTCCTCCTCCTCCTCCTCCTCCTTCCTTTGGTAATCTTGGGCCAAAAGACCTGAGAAATCTACTGGACTGTGTGTTTGGATTTCAGCAAAGCATTTGCTAAGTCTCCAGTGATGTTGATAAGGATAAGATCAGGAAAAGTGGACTGGATTCACAAATAGTTAAGAAACTTGGAAACAGTACTTAAAGGGCAGTGATAATGGGACATTTCAGCCTGAAGTTTCTGGTCATGCAGGATATAGCTCTATCTCTCCCTCGTCCAGGAGAGACAAGGGAGAGATAGAGCTATTTTTGTTCCCGACTACCATTTATTACATGCCCATTATGTGTCATGGAATATATTTTATATATATTACTAGAGGCCCGGTGCACAAAAATTTGTGCACTCAGGGGGCGGGGGGAG
>NW_005363098.1:3508012-3526381 GCF_000412655.1 Myotis brandtii | reverse complement strand
GCAGCAAGCAAGCCTTGTGCTCGCTTCAGTGCCTGGCTGCCGGCCGCCATCTTGGCTGACAGTTAATTTGCATATACTCACTGATTAGCCAATGAAAAGGGTAGCGGTCGTACGCTAATTACCATGTTTCTCTTTTATTAGTGTAGATACCATTTATTTTTTATAAAACTCTGTGAGGCAGATATTATTTTACAGACAGATTAAGCAACTTCCCAAAGGCATACTGAGATTAAGTTAGAGACTGGGGATTTGAACCCTAGAATATCTGATTTCAAAGCCACTACTCTATCAATGACACCAAGAAGCTGAGGTGGGAGGGAGGGATGGTAAACACATGGAATGAAGTTGTCAAGATCCAAAAGGATGCTGTCAGGAGTGTAGTCTGAATTCAACAAGAAGCAATTTAATAAGGTAAACTTAAGATTGGAGTAGAATCACTGCCCCCCCCCCCCCACCCTCAAAAAAAAAAAAACAACCACCACACCCACACCTATATAAGTATAGGATGCTGTGGACATGGCTTTGGAGGAGTCTGTGTGATCCCAGACAATAGTGCGTTGTGGCAGCTCCAAAAGCAAAACAACCTACTAATTAGATTTTAGTCCATCTTGAGAGAATATCATAGCTAAAATCAGATTAGCAGCAAGAAAAACAAAACAGGGCTCTGTCTGCTGTCTAGAGCCATTAGTGTCGTGCTGATGGATTAGAGAGAGAAGGCAGACTGCCTCGCCGCTATTTGTTGTCTGTCTGTACCATCAGGAGAACATGAAGACTACTGTGCACCAACCACTTGTGAGAGAGAAATGTGGAAGCAGAGTAGGTGACTGTCATTTTTTGGAGTCACTCTTCAATTGGGATGTAGACAAAGTTCCAAGACAAAGCAACATGGGCAAGAAATCATACAGGGACCAAGGGAAGAAAGAAGGCAGAATGTTCATATGGGGAGAGACAGCTTTAGTGGCCACGTTGAGTGGTCTTTGCACACTGAGAGAGCCATCATGTGAGACCCTCCAGGACAGTGGCTTTCAAACTTGCTTGGTTAATTACCTATAGTAAGAATTATATTTTATATCTCAACCAAGAATACACAGAAATACATATATAACTGAAAGAAGCCTTTAAAAAATATTACTATCCTTACTATGTTTTATTCCAGCGGTCGCCAACCATTTGGAACTCACGGACCACCAGTGTTCTGTGGACCACTGGTTGGCAACCACTGTTCTATCCTCACTTTGATCTATTCTTTTTTATATTCTACTAGAGGCCCGGTGCACAAAATTTGTGCACTAGGGCGGGGGGGGGGAGGAGGGATCCCCTCAGCCCGCCTGCGCCTTCTCGCAGTCCAGGAGCCGTCAGTCGGACATCCTTAGTGCTGCTGTGGAGGTGGGAGAGGCTCCCGCCACCGCTGCTGCATTCACCAGGAGCCCCTGTGGGAGCACACTGACCACCAGGGGCAGCTCCTGTGTTGAGCATCTGCCTCCTGGTGGTCAGTGTGCGTCATAGCGACCGGTCATTCTGCTGTTTGGTCAATTTGCATATTAGCCTTTTATTATATAGGATTCCATTCTATTTTATTTTATTTTTTTCATTAAAATGCTTGTTGAGCACATTAAATTGATTGCCTGACTTATTAATGGGTTGGAATACATAGTTTGAAAGTCGCTGTCTTAGGGACTAGAGCTGGGACCCACAGATGAAAGCTATGAGGTGCTAGTTATTGCTTCAGGATCACGAATAACTTCTATCAGGCAGAAGTGACAAAACATGGGGTCGGTTTCTTCAGGAAGCAGTGAGTTACTGCTTCTTGCAGCATTCACGCTTAAGCTGAATGAAGGCATGAAGAGAGCCATGCAGAGAGGACTCAACAGCATATGGAGACTAAATTGAAACACCCACCAGGTCTGTTCCATTTCTGAGATGCCATGGTTGGATTAGTGGGATTGGCTGCTAAAAAGTTCTGCCTTCTAGGTCACATTAACAGGAGCATGGAGTATATCTCAGGAGATGAAAGAGGAATTGCTCCCTGCTATACAGAACCAATCTGGGAACACATTTGGAGATATATTTTTGAAGTTATTCACTCATTTGTTCATTTGTCCTACACATATTAATGGTATGTTTAGTATAAGCCAAGCACTGAGGTAGGCCCAGGGGATATTGACACAGCATAGGTTTAATAGAGCTCACTGTCTAGTGAGGAAAAGATTATTATTCAATACATATTTTTCGAGTGCCTATTTGTCAGTCACTGCTGAAGAGGTTGGGATGGATCAGTGCATCAATGCAAATGACAGATTTTGAAAAATCCTTGCCCTAAAATCCTGTGGAGTTTACAGATAACACCCAACAAGCACACATATATAACTGATCAGTTCTGATTACGGGAAGTAGAGAGGACCCACATAGGATACCTGTCCAGAGCAAGAGTCAGGCATGTGTGTCTGAGGAGGTAGCATTAAAAATGAGAATTGCTAGTTGTGGGGAGTGTGGGAGAGGAGAATGGGAAGTATCATTCCTGACAGGGAATAGCATGCATCTGAGGAAATGAAAGAAAGTTAGGCTGCTGGGTTGCAGATGGCGAGGGAGGGAGCTGACCCCACAGGGTCAGGTTGTGGGACTGGATTCTAGGAGCCAGGGGAAACCATTAGAGGGATATAAATATATAGAAGGACATAGAGATCTAGAGAGACAGAGGAATACCAGGCGAGATACAGAAGATGATTTGAGAGATGTGTGGGATGTAGAGTCAGCATGAGTCAGTGGGGTGAGATGGAGGAGGACATGAGGAAGACTCAGTGTCACTAGCACAGCTAGTGGTGATGGCGGGGTGGGGAAGGAGTCCTGTTCATGCACATGAGGAGCAGAGGAAGAGGAGTTGTGGGTGGGGGAGAGGAGGAGGTAGGTTTGGGACATCTTTGCTCATGCAGCCTCGTCTCCTTGAAATACCACCATCCCACATGTCTTCTGAGAAAACGCTTGCTTGTCCTCCAACACTCCAGCACCCACGAAGCCTTTCGTAACCCTCCTCTTTGCCAGACAGCAGTGCTCCCCATTTTGTCTCTAAGTTCTTCCCTTACAAACTTTGATCACTGCCTCAACCACACTTTTCCACACTTATTTGTTTGCCCATCATCATAATAATGCCCATCAATGTTTACTGCCCATCAGGCACTGTTCTGGGCTCTTTACATGTATTGTCTCATTTAATCTTCATGACAGCCCTTCCCAGTCAATGCCGTTACTCTCCCCATTTCATTGGGAAACGGAGACACAGGCAGGTCAGGTAACTTCCCAAGTGAACGTGGCAAGCCCGGGCAATCTGGCTCCAGGGTCCATGCTCTTAACCACTGTATGCACCCTCTCTGTTTTCCACAGAGTTGTAGATCCTTGAAGTTAGGAAACACGTAGTATTACTTTTTTTTTTTAAAACATATTCAGAGCTTTAATTACCAAAATAAGAAAAACAAACACATTACAACTTATAAATGAAACCAAAAGGAATAGCTATCTAGATTTTTTTCTCTACTGATCCCAGAAATTTTATGATTTGAAAACCTTGGATGAAGTAACCATCGTCATAGAATTTTTGAGTTAGATCTGGTCCTGCTCCCTAATTTTAAAGATGAGGAGACTAAGGCATGGGACATTGAGATGCCCACAGCCAGAGTTTGTGGCCGTGCTGAGGGGCAGGGCCACCTCCCACACGTGCCTGATGGTGATTCTCTCAAGAGCAGAGTTGGGCACTTCACATGGGTACTCCACTCTGCTTGTCGCTTACTCTCAACCGGAGGCCCTTCTTCTCCTCTATGTACCGTTTACTCCAACTACATGGTCACCAGATTGTAGTCATCCTGGGGTGGGGATCCTTGTTTGTCTGCTGATGTATCTGCTACCTCAAGTCATGCCTGCCACATTGCCCACACTCAGAGCGTGTGTTGGATGGACAATGGTTCTCTGAGCACATCCCAAGCTTTCCTGACTCCAGGGCTTTAAATGGGATGCTTTCTTGCTAATAAAAGCTCTTCCTTTTTTTCCAACTCTTCAAAAACTGTCCCATCATTGAAGTTCAAGCTCAAATTCCTTTTGTGAAATCTTTCTGAAATGCTCCCTTTCCTTCCTCTAAATTCCTATGGTGGCTCTGTGTGTTTTTTTTCCCCCCTCTTTCTCTTTTTTTAAAACATGCCCAATGCCTAACCATAGCACCTGAGCCACAAAGAGCCCTTAAAAAGGTTTGTTGGGCTGGGTCAAACATTGTTCACACGTTTAAAGAGAGGTTAAGATCGCCAATGTAACTCTAAAGTAGGGGTTGACAAAATTTCTCTGTAAATATCTTAGCTTTTGCAGGCTGTGAGGTCTCTGTCTCAGCTCCTCAGCTCTGCCCTTGTAGTGGGAAAGCAGCCACAGGCAATGTAAAAATAGGTGGGCGTGGCTGTGTTTCAATAAAACTTTATGGATTTTGAAGTTGAATTTCATATGATTTTTGCATGTCATGGAATATTAACATTTCCCCCCTATATTTAAAAAGGTACAAACCATTCTTAGCTCGCAGACTATAAAACCAGGCATTGGGGTAGACTTGACTTGCCAGCCATTGTTTGCCAACACCTGCTCTGGACAGCAGGCCTGGAGCCAGGGGATAGAGGAGACTTCTGACTCATAGAGTTCACTTCAGCTAGAGATACCCTTCCATAGGAGGGGCTGCTCGGTGTCCTGGGAAGCTGTTCTCACCAGAGATTTCTAAGCAGAGGTGTGGGGATTGTCTGGGGAGTGCAGAGGAGATGCCCGCTGGGGACGGGGCAGGAGGTGGGACTCAGGTGCCCTCTGAACCCCTTTTCTCTACCAGATTCCATGCAGCGGCTTTGGAGTAAAATCACAGGAGCTGAATTGATTGGAGGGAAGGTCATTCTGAATTAGTGAAAAGGTGTAAGTTATAAAACAGTGTATAAGAAATGATGCTTCATATTGTTCAAGGACATCCGGCAATCAAACAAACACTTAACAAAGGACTATCCATAATCCATTTGAATTGCACTCTGTATTTTTTGAAGTGCCTTCCAGTACATTATCTCCATTGATCCACCCAGGAACCCTAGGAGACAGACAGCCCCATTTCACAGGTGAGGTCAGAGGCGCCATCTGAGGTGATTCAGAATCAGGTCCGAGCTGCTTGGTTTGGCCTCCGTAGGCCTGCTGATGGATAGAGAAAAATGACAACTTTATGCATCAGGATGTTACGGAGTTTTAAGAATCTCATTTGTATTTGTAGGAAGAATAAACATTCCTAAGGAAAGCCTCTTTTTAACCCCTGAGAATCTACGTGAAACATGGCCACATACCCAGATGAGCAGGTAGAGTTTGTCAAACTACAGTTATAAAGCACAGCAAGAGGTCATTAAACTCTGACAGGCTAGCATTCTGGTCTTCACCCTGCTCCCTCAATCAGGATAAAAAGGCGTTTCCACTCTGTTATCTCGCATAGGAAAGTGAACTTTTCCCTCAGAGTTGACATAAAGGTAACATTGGTCTGAGGCTTCTTAGGTCTTAAGGATCAGACATGCATTTTGAATTAGAAATGTTTTTCAGGGTCTGAAATTCTTCATTCCAGCAAATGAGTAGGTTAGAGAAATTAGGGAGAGCGATGCTGACATGGTAGGAAAGCAAATCCAATTGCCTTAAGATGGTTTCCTTCCTCCTTGTCCCAGAAAGTGTGACATGGGGGCAAACTCAAGAAGCAGCAGCCAGTAAGCCCTAGCGATTTGGGGGATAAATCTGCTTTATTTCCCCTCAACTTGGGGCTCTCATCAGCATCCCTGCCAAATTAGGCTTTGGCACAGCTAAGGGTGCCTTGGCAAACGTTTTTAATTTCCCAAGAGCAACTTCCTGGTTCTTAATTAGGCCTTTTATTCCTAGATGTCTATATTTAGTGCTGACCCCCTCTGTTAGTGCTGACCCCTTTTGGATACTGCCAAGAACTTCAGGGAGGTGGCGGGTGAGTCTAGACAGGGCAATTATTCAGATAACAAAGTTCCCCAGCCTTATTCTTAAAGTAAGACAGTCTGAGGAAATGTCCAGTTACCAAGTGATGCCTGCCTCAGTTCATTAGATAACTGCTCAGTGCTTTCCTTCATTGGCCCAGGGAGGCGGACACACTTGACCGTTGGAAGGATATAGGCCAGTACAGTCGGTTTCATCTGTGAACTTGATGGAGTAGAGGATGGAGGGGAAATGACAGAGTGGAAAGAGGCCTAGAGAGAGGCTCTCAACTGTAAACAAGGAAACTGCAAGAATGTTCATTCCACCCTTGTTTATAAAAGAAATAAAAACTGAAAATAACCTAAATGTCTATCACAGGAGAAATGGATCAATAAATTGTGGTACATTCATATAATGAAATACAGTTCAGCAGCATGCAATGAATAAGCTTGAGTTATGCATATCAATGTGGATAAATCTCAAAATCATATTGCTGAGTACAGAAAGCAAGTTGCACAAATTACCTACTACATGAAAACATTTGTTAAAATTTAAAACATCAATAATAATTATACCATACATTGTTTATGGATAGTATATATGCAGTGTAAGCATTGAAAAAAATCCACAGTAGATTAAAAAGAAAAAACAACAACAGATCTACAGATCTATTTTATTTCCTTTTTATAGAAGGGATAGGAAATGCATGCTAATGGCACACATTCAGTTTCAGAGGGTGGTTATCTCTGGGGAAGGGGCAAGGGTGTGAGTCTGGGCAGGGCTCAGAGTCCTTGGTTGAGTCTGGAATATTTACTTTTTTTCAACTGGATGGTAAATTCAAGGAGAGTTACCCATGATATTATTAGCTGTACTCTTTAGTACACCTGAAATCATTCACTAGTGACGGAAGAGGGCGTAAAGGAGAGCTGGCTACTGTTAGTTGGGGTTGGGGTGGGGGTAACAGGAAATGTTTTAGGAGAGGAGCACCCATGGCTTCTTCCTGAATTGCGATCAAGTACCATCGTAGGAAACCCGGAGTGTGTATGTGGGACTGCTCCAGAGGGAAGTGCAGAGAAAAGATTCCGGAACTAGTTCTGCCTCTCTTGGGAGCTGTGACTTGCAGTGAGCTCTTACCTTTCCTAGTCCCTCCTCTGTAGTGGAGGTTCTCCCTTAGTTGCCTTTGGTTGAGGAATCCATCGAGGGATGCCCTGTCAGGCAGCCTTGCTGGGGAATTGGCCCCCCTCAAGGAGCAGCATGAAGGAGGGGAGAGTGGGCTGATCAATACTAGACAGAGCTGGGTTAAAAATCCACTTACATAATGGTTGGCGCCATGCAAATGATGCTGGGAAATAATTACATGGAGCAAGAGTTTGCTGTTGCTGTTGTTATTTTATGGATAATTTTGAATATACATAAAGTTATATGCTATTACCCCTATTTTAAAATTATCCATTACCCAGCCTCAATAACTATTAACTCATGGTCAATCTTGCCCTGTCTATCCAATGATACCACTTCTTGGATCATTTTGAAGCAAATTGCAGACAAAAGACCATGTATCAGGATTCTCCAGAGAAGCAGAACCAATACTAGTAGGTTCTCTATATCTATCTATCTGTCTGCTTGTCTATCTATCTATCTATCTATCTATCATGTATCTATCTGCCTGTCTGTCTGTCTATCTATCTATCTATCTATCTAGACTTGTTTTAAGGAATTGACTCATCCAATTGTGGGGGCTGGAAATTTGAATCCAAATTCTGCAGGTTAGAAAGGCAGGTAGGATTTCTTCTATATTGGAATCTTGAGGCAGAGTTGCTTTTTCTGGAAACCTCAGTCTTTTGTCTTAAGGCCTTCAACTGATTAGATGAAGACGACCTATATTATGGAGGGCAATCTGCATTACTAAAAATCTACTGACTTAAATATTAATCACATCTTTAAGAATGTCTTCACAGAAACATCTATACTAGTGTTTGACCAAACTACTGGGCCTAGCCAAGTTCACACATAAAATTTACCATTACAGACCACATTATTAGTAACTATTTCAGTATGTGTGTCAGAAATAAGGACTCTTTAAAAAAAACAGCCATAATATTATCACACATTTAATAAAGTTAATAATAATCTTAAAATCATCCAATATACAATTAAATTAACATTTAATTTTCCACTGTTTTACAAATATCATAATTTTTAGAATTTGTTTATTTTAGCTGAAATACAATTTAAGTCCACACCTGTGATAGGAGATATATATATACGTTTTTATTTGATTTTTAGAAAAAGAGAAAGGGAGAGGGAGAGAGCGAGAGAGAAACATTGATTGGCTGCCTCCTGCACACACACTGACTAGGGATCGAGCCTGCAGCCTGGGCATGTGCCCTGACCAGGAATTGAACCAATGATCTTTTGGTGCACAGTCAACCAACTGAGTCACACTGGCCAGGGCTATGCTTATATATCTCTTAATCTATAAGCTCCCCCAACGTATTTCTCTCTTTCTTCCTTAATTTTTAAAGAATATTATTCGTCCTATAGGAGCCCTCACAGTCTGGATTTTGCTGGTTGCATTTTCTTAGTGTCATTCATCATATTCTTCCATCCTCTGTGTTTTGTGCAAACTGGTAGTTAAATTTGGAAGCTCAACCATTTCAAGAGACACTTATTTGCATAATTTTAAGAGCTCACTAAGAGTTTCTTATTACCCATCTTACAAACAGACAAATAAACAAACAAACAAACAAAAATGCCTCACTTGTTAGCTTGCTGAGACCTAAAATTTCCCTTCCAGAAGTAGTTATATTTTCTCCCCAATTAAAATGCAAATATTCCTAGAGAAGGGAAAACTTATGAGACGTTCGTTCTTGAGTATGAATGCTTTTATGAAATTCTTTCCTGAGCCAATTTCTGAAAGTGAGGGGAGAGAGAGGAATGCTGGTGAGAAGAGCATGTGGGCAGTGGGTGTGTGTGTCATAGCAAGGGGTCATGGGTCACTACCGGAGGAACAGAATCAGTTAAGATGGGGCTCATTCTCAAAGCCTCCTCCTCTATTGAGCATTTATTGTCTGTGGACACTGTACTCAGTGCTTTGAAGCAATTATTTCAACCAATCTTATTACAACCCTGGGAAGTGAGTAAAATTTATAGTCATTTTAAAGATAAAAACACTGAAACTCAGCCGGGCTTAAGAAACTGGTTAAAGGTCATGTGGCTAATAAGTGGTAGCACCAGGACTTCTCCCCACACCTCTGGCCCTTATATTCTTCCCACTACCTCCCTACCTGCTGCTCCTGCCCCTCCCTTTATTACTTCCAGCTTTGGGCTGGATTGACAGGGAAGATGAGAGATAATTGCCCCACATGTGTGCTTTCCAGCCTCCAGTGTAGCCTGTCCTGGACATAGTCTGGGACTAATGCCCAGAACCGGGTCATCTCAGAGGGCAGTCAGGGATCTGAGTAACAAGTCTTTTTAAAAATATATACATATATTTTTATTGATTTCAGAGGAGAATGGAGAGGGAGAGAGAAATAGAAATATCAATGATGAGAGAGAATCATTGATTATCTGCCTCCTGAACACCCCACACTGAGGATCGAGCCCACAACCCAGGCATGTGCCCTGACTGGGAATCAAATCATGACCTCACCACTGAGCCATGTGGGCAGGTTCTTTTCTTTTTTTTGGCCCCCATGATTCAACAGTATTTTGAAAAGAAATTTTGTATTTGTTTATGACACAAATGAAATTGTAAGGTTAGCAGAAAGAGAAAGAAGAGAGAGTCTCCTGGAAGTATACCACCCAACAAAATAAACCGTTTCCATTCCTTGGTGTTCCTTGTCAGCCTCTGGCTGGAGGCATGTGCCGTTTTAGTCCTCTCTGAGCCTACAAACCAGTTGGAGGAAGTGGGGAGACAGCTCTCCCTCTGCCCTCCCCCTTTCACAGCCATTTTGAAGTTGCTCAATTTGAAGTGTTAACCTGCCAGACATCCCAGGAGCCCAGAAGAGGGGCCAGCAGAGCCTTATTATCTTACGGTTTCCTCATTTTCGTCTGCTGGCCTTTTTGTGAACACAGCCCTGAACCTTTGTTGGGTAGTGCTTTCTTTTAAAACCAGGAGAGGATCGAAACTAGCAAAGGTAATTGAGAAAGAAGAAGGAGAAAGAAACCAACTGGAACGTGCAGGCAGTTCTGATCTTCCTTAATACCAAGATCACACACAGCCGCCACTCTTGCTCATTCCTGGGTGTCTAAAACCTCATTTAGAAAAATGTATTTTGTAGGCAGTTTCAACACTCTAAGACAAAAAGAAGTATGTGGAACCGGTTGAACCTTGGACAATTGTCAGTTGTTTATTCATATGATATCTGTTCAGTGCATGCCTAAGGTAGGCCTCTGCTAACCTCAATCAATTTTGTGCATATTTAGAGAGTTAAGTTATGCTAGGCACAATCTCTCGCTTTAGCCGCCTAAGAGGAAGGTGGAGTGCGTTTGCTATCATTACCTATGCATGGTAAAACCTTTGGGACATCTTTAAAGAGAAATGCACCAAGAAAAAAAAAGTTAAGTTTTTGAAGGAAGTCATTTGTCTTTAGCTGAATTCATCTGGGTATGATACGGGTTGCTGCAGACATAAAACTGTCTGGAGTCTGGCTTCAGGGTTTAGAATGATAAAATATTCATGGCGTATAATTTTGCATAATTTGTTTAGCTACCAAGACATAATTTAGTTATTTGGTGCATGAATCCTTCAGAAGCCTTAAAGAAGAGGAAAATGGACGTTGAGGCGCTAAATACATCTCTGATGCAAATATAGGTAAGATGACCATATCCTATAGTGTCCTGTGTGCTCAACACACACACACACACACACACACACACACACACACACACACACACACATCTGCATATAATTGGTTCTTCCTACCAATCCTTTGCACTGTTTTACCAGGCATTTTACATGTATTAGTTACCTAGTTTCACTCTGCATGTGGTTGCCCATAAACCCCAAGGAAAGAGCTATAGAACTAGTGTTCACTTTCATCAAGATGCATTTAGACTATAAAATCCCTTGATTGTAAGGTCGATGAGATAACAAATGTGATAATTTATTTATTGGAAGCGTGCATAGCTGATCTCCGTGTCCAGCACTGTGCTGAGCACTGACAGGTATATTTATCAAGAGTGGTCCCAGTCCCCAGGGGAGCTCACAGTCTAGTTGAGACAAGACATATAAGTTGGACCCATTAGAGAACAACTGGTTGGAAGGCATTGTTTAAGCAGGTTCAGGCTAGCACGTTAGAGCCCTCAAGCCAACATACAGGGGAAATGCAGATAAGGGAAGATGACTGGTCTCTCCACCCTCGTTGCCCTGCCCAGGCTGTGCTATCAGCCTCTCTGCAGGTCGCTGCGACATGGGATCTCCTATCTCTGGGTCTGTAGTCTTGCCCTTTCCAACTTATTCTCCATACTAGAGGCCCAGCACATGAAATTCGAGCACTGGTATGGTTCCTAGGCCTGGCCTGCGATCAGGGCCAACTTCCCTGGCTGCTGGCAGTTGGTCCCACCCACCCCCGGCCCCCCATTCACCATCGGGTGATTGGAGCCTGCCGGCCGGGGAGAGGGGACTAGGGGTCAGCTGTTCTGCCTGCTCACTGGCCCCGCCCCCACCACGGGTTGCCTTCTGTGTGTGGGGCAACCAGTGGGGCAGGGGGCCTTGGCCTGGTGCCGCCTGTGTCCCCCGCCACCCACCCCTGGTTTCCCATTCGCCATCGGGTGATAGGAGCCTGCCGGCTGGGGAAAGGGACCGAGAGGTGGTCAGTGCGCCTCATAGTGACTGGTCTAGCAGTTGTTCTGATCGTTCCGCTGTTAGGGTCAATTTGCATATTACCCTTTTATTATATAGGATTAAGATGGTAGAGAGTCTGTCTAAATGCAGATCAGACTGTGGTGTGTCCCTTGACCTTGAGAAAAAGCCCATGCCCTTTAGCTTGGTATACAAAGTCTGTCCCCAGGCATAGTGACTCACCTTTTCCTCAAGAAGCAGCCTTGCTTCTCTTGACCTCACAGTTGATTTTCTCTCCATCTGTTGTCTGCACCCCCTTGCCTCACTTAGCTCCAATTCCTTCAATTTCAGCTTAGGGTTCACCCCTTCTGAAAAGTTCCCTCTAATCTCCAAGACTGGGCTGGCACGCCCTACATGTCCACATTGCTCTGGAACTTTCCTAGCCTACACTTATTACAGAGCATTCCCAGTCAGTCACTGGGACTTGGTGAAGTTAGTGAGCTCTGAAGTCAGACCTTCTGGGTTTGAAACCAAGACCCATCATTTACTAGTTTCGTAATCTTAAGGTAAACTGCTTCTTTCCCTGGGTCACCCTATTTTCATCTGTAAAATAGGGATAATGATGGTACCTACAGCGCAGGGCTGTTGTGAGTAATGAATGAGATTTTATATATAAAAGTACTGAGGCTAGATCCTGACATCTCCTCAGTCCTTAATAAATGTTAGCTACTGTTAGCATAATGCTTGCTTGTTAAAATAATTGCAATAATTTATGATATGTATACATATATACATATATATACACACATGCATACATGTATATATGCATCCTATATAATAAAGAGGTAATATGCAAATTGACCTTAACACCCTTACATCATCACAAGATGGCTGCCCCCATGTCATTACAAGATGGCCACCCCACGTTGTCACAAGATGGCTGGCAGGGGAGGGCAGTTGGGGGCGATCAGGCCGGTAGGGGAGCAGTTAGGTGTCAATCAGGTTGGCAGGGGAGTGGTTAGGGGGTGATCAGGCTGGCACGCAGAAGCAGTTAGAGGCAATCAGGCAGGCAGGCAGGTGAGTGGTTAGGAGCCAGCAGTCCCGGATTGTGAGAGGGATGTCTGACATCCCCCGAGGGGTCCCAGATTGGAGAGGGTGCAGGCTTGACTGAGGGACACACCCCCCAGTGCACAAATTTCGTGCACCCGGCCTCTAGTTTATATATAATGTTATGGCACAAATTTCGTGCACCGGGCCTCTAGTTTATATATAATGTTATATGATATAATAATCTTAGCTATTGTTGTGATAATTATTGGTTCATGTCCCTGTCAACACTGTAAACCCCTGGTCCCCAACTAAGCAAGCACCTGCAGCCAGTTCCAAGGGCTGATGGATCAATGCCCAGCTTGTCTGTATCCCCACAGCATGCTGTTTGGGAGACTCTATTGTAAGGGGAAGTCTGTTTGTGGCTATGTCTCCAGCTCCTAGCATGGTGGCCCGATGCTCAATAATTTTTTTGTGAGTGAATGAATGAATGAATGAATGAACTGAGGTATGCAAGCTTTCTTATGGGAACAGAATTTTCAAGAGACTAGAGAAGAAAACATAAGACTGTGTTTGTCAGAGATAAGTGGGGAAGCTGGTCATGCCTGAGGAACAGCATGGAGGGGCCAAGGATCAGAGGGGTCAGGAAGTCAGGAAAGAGCACCTGCGCTGTTTGTGCTGTTGGAATTGTTTTCTGTGCACACATAGCACTTAAAACTTCACACACAGAGGGCCTGACTGGAGGGGATAGCTGGCCTATTAGAGCCTTGAAAACAGGGCAGTGAAAGCAGAGGTGGGAGAAGCCTAAAGGAAGCACAGTAAAAACCAGCATTCTACACGTAATCAACATAGATTTGATTGTAAAATGACTACCATAAAATTGTAATTTCATATGAATTTTAAAACTACCCTTTTACAGATTATAACAGCAATACATATTCATTGCAGAGAATTTGAGATATGCAGGAAAGTAGACAAAAAATAAAAATCACCCATATATCTCACCACCCAAAATAACCACATTGATATAGTTATGCCTCTAGTTTTCTTGCCTGTGCACATGTACATTATTGAAGATAGAGCTGTACATCTTTATCCCCATTCCGTTGTCAGAAATATCCTGGTCCAAACCCCTCATCCTGTGTTAAGTTTCACTTCCTAGGGGCCTGAGATTCCAGACCAGTTATAACAACAGGGACCTGAGAGGGGTTACAGAAAAGTCTGCTGCCTGCTGGGCCTTTAAGGCTGGCAACCTGCATCTCCCTGCTGGGACAGTAGGAGGACTGACTGTAAGCCTGAGGCCACTGGTCACGGTTAGCCTCATAACTATTGCTAGGCAGCCCCTGGCTGGCCCTGCTGCTGATCCCCAGATGAGAGCATTCCACAGCCTGGCCCACTGGGACTTGCTTGTGTGGGCTGCCTCTCCCAGCTCTGACTTCTGGCCGCTGGGCTCTACTGTTCCACTTTCAAATTCAGTACAAGTGTAGTCTCAGTGCATTCGTGGAGCCTCCTCTAGATTTCGGTGACCCAGGGCTTGGACTGAACCAGTTGGCAGATGGTGTGTGTGTGTGTGTGTACACACAAGCAGGCAGAACTGAACCAGGACTTGGTGTTGGTTCCTGACAGATGGCCTCTAGCATAGGGGTGGGTTGACGGTACCTGCCCCGCCCCCTCCCTGCAGACGCTCCTCCCCTGGCCCTGCCACAGATCTGATGGAAATGAGACCAGGACTCCATGCCCAGGACGTAGGTTCATGAGGATGACTCAATTTCAGAAACAAGGGAGCATTCCAGATGTCACAACTAGGTGTGAGTCGAGTCTAGCCTAGCAGCTCTGCTTCTTCACTCCAAGCCCCAGAGTTTCGGGTTCGAGCACTGGGCTGAGGTACAGTTTGTCCTGGAGCCTGGGCCAGAGTGGAGCCTGGGGTGGGCTCATTGAGAAGGTGAAGGAATTGCAGGATTGAGGGAAGGCAGGCTATTCTCAGCAAGAAGGTATATCAAATATGATAATTCATTTCCCCAGGGAGTACGAGAATCCCTTCTGTAACTTCTACTTGCACATGTCCAGTGGCAAGGGGCTCATTCACTCATTCATCATTCAGACTCTCAGAATGACAGAAAACTCTTTCTTATTAAGTTGAAATGTGATTCTTGTGACCATCCATCCAGGTGCCCTAGTTCTGCCCTGGGAAGAGCCACAGCAGATCCAGGCGGTCCCTCGTGACAGCTGTGCAGGCAGTAGCAGTGTATTCCCCACCCCCCCACCCCTCTCTTTCTAGGCCAGGAGCAAGCTTTCTGTCTATCTCTGAGCCTGCTTGGTGGAGAAGTGAGGCTGGGATAGATCTGATCCAGGGACAACGTAGTTGTTACCCACTCTGGTCACAGAGTCAAGGGGTTTGCTTTATGGCAACCATTGCAGGTGTGGGATGAAGCCCCCAGCCAAGAGCCATTCAGATGGGGTCACCCCTTTGGGTTGTCGGTAGCCCGACTGTGTTAGGCACTTGCTGACATTAAGAAGACCTATAGTGAACAGACTTTATTCTCTAGAAAAAACAAAATTATAAAATTATTTAGATCTTACCTTATTTGTTTCAGCTTTCTACTAATGAGTTAAATTTTTCATAAGTCTCAGCAAATTTTAACCCCTCCCTTTTTGGGGGGGAGGTAGACATAGAGGTTCTGGTTACAATGGGACTTTGGCTTCAAGGTATCTGACCACTTTAATCAGCTATAGGTCAGCCCTGGCTGGTGTGGCTCAGTTGGTTGGAGCATCATCCCATACACCGAAGGGTTGCAGGTTCAATTCCCAGTCAGGGCACATACCCAGATTGTAGGTTTGATTCCCAGTTGGGGCATGTGTGGGATACAACTGATCGATGTTTCACAACCCACAACTTCAACTAAGGGTTTTCTGGGAAGGTCCCTCTCTATTCTTCTGTAGCAACATTAAGCAGCAAGCATTTTTTCAATTGTAATTTCTCACACCGAATTTGTAAGCACAGTATAGTACCATTCATTGCAGCAAAATAACATTTAGGCTTCAGAGATAGGTGCATACAAATTTTGGTGCCACTTCAGAAAAACAGTTAAAAGTTTTGATCAGTTATTTCCGTCACCCTCCATCTTTAACCAAGAGAGAATTAAAATGTGTGGTTTCAGGGGAGCTTCAGGACCACACAGAATAATTGATCAAAGACCTCTTGGAATGTTATCAAAACTGACTCTGGTGGGATCAAGTTAGAAACCATCCCATCCAACATAAGAAAGGACTGTTCCCAGCAAAGAAAAGAAAGGGACAAGTCTATTAAAGATTAGGCAGGCTGATTTTAATGAGAGTGGCAATGAGGAAGTCTGGCCCTTTGAACAGAAATGCAAAATACCTAATTTGGCTGGTAAGGAAGACCTACTTGAAGAAATATTAGAAGACTGGAGGCAAAGTGGCCATTTATGAGATGTGTTAGGCCAGTGGTTCTCAACCTTCTGGCCCTTTAAATACAGTTCCTCATGTTGTGACCCAACCATAAAATTATTTTCGTTGCTACTTCATAACTGTAATGTTGCTATTGTTATGAATTGTAATGTAAATATCTGATATGCAGGATGGTCTTAGGCGACCACTGTGAAAGGGTCGTTCGACCACCAAAGGGGTCTCGACCCACAGGTTGAGAACCTCTGTGTTAGGCTATAGGTTAGCTATTGTAACAAAGAGACCCCAAAGTACAGTGGGTTAAATAACATACATATAGTGTTCTATATTGTGTTTGGTGTGATGATTACATAGGGACATGCAACTATCAAAAACTCAATGAAAGGAACCCCTAAGATTCGTGCATTTTGGGGATGTTAATTATACCTCAGTTAAAAACAAACAGACATCGATTTCTCTTTGACATAATAGTCCAAAAATGGATGAGTCGGTTGCAGTTCTGTTTTGAGTCACTCAACTCGGCTGTACTAAACATGTAACTTCATCTCTGCTGCCTAGTAAGGGGATGGGGGAGGAGCAAATCCAGGGCATGAGGCTTGTGGCTTGTCTTTACTTGGATCTGACTTGGAATTGGACACATTGCTTCCACTCATACGCCACAGGACCAGACTGAGTCACAAAGCTCCATAAAGGATAGAGAAATACAGACTCAAGTTGAAAAGCCATGTGGCCAGCTGAACCTCCAGAGGGTGGGGGGTCTATTCTAGAGTAGAAAGGAATAATGAGAGAATGATGCTGGAAAGACGTGGGGAGCGGCTACCACCTGAGGTAGTCATGGTAACCTATGATCCATGACAGCCACAGAGCAGAAGGGCAAGACATCAGAGTCACTCAGGGACGGAACTGACCCAGTTGGACCCTAGGTCCAATTGTTTGAGCCCAAGGACAGAGTTAAAGGGAATTACAGTTGGTTATTGGTTACAGTTGGTGGGATATAGCAGGTCAGGAAACAGTGGAGCCGTGATGGGAATAGGGAACCGGGAGGACAGCTGGTGTGCTGGGGTGGGGCAGAGAGTAGAGATGGCCAAGGGAGACTTAGAGTCTCTATCCTTAGAGATGTTTAATAATAGAGGAGGCAGCTGTCACTGTTGTTTAGGGTGTGGCTCTGCCTGAAACCAGGGAGCTAAATGAAAGAGTTTTTTCTCAAACAGAAGGTTGAACATTTTGAAGGTAAAACAAAGCAGGAGGTGGTAGCTGAGAGACAGTGGTTGGAATCTCTCTCACCACCAACGTTCCAGGCACGATGCCCACTTCTCAGTTCTGTCCACTAGCCATG
The DNA here is from genome assembly GCF_000412655.1 of Myotis brandtii. Taxonomy (NCBI): domain Eukaryota; kingdom Metazoa; phylum Chordata; class Mammalia; order Chiroptera; family Vespertilionidae; genus Myotis; species Myotis brandtii. Next base: position 3,508,811 of record NW_005363098.1, on the reverse strand, counting down.
GACATCTACAGAGTGTCTACCGCAGGCTTATCGCCACCTGCTCTTTAGTATAACCCACGTCTTGCCCTTTTCTGGATCTGCGCTTCTCAAACCTCTGGCCACAACCTACTTCGTGACCATTACTGAGTTATCTCCTGTATTTTAAAACATGGCAGCAGAACCACGGATTAGGAACATGTGTCTGCTTCTCAGGCACTGAAGTGGGCTGAGGAGTCTGGGAGCAGGGGTACAGCTTAGGGGCCCCAGGTTTAGCAAAGTGATCAGAAGAAAAATGCATCGAATGTGTGTTGCTTGTTCTGAGTTGCTGTTCAACCCTCGTGTTGTTTAAATTGATAGCATGAGCTTTCTCATGGAGAAAATTAGGAAGGCCTTAAAGGCAGGGACCACACATCCTACCTATTTGCTTTCTCAGCTGTTCCTGACAATGCTTGGGAAATAGATGTTTGTTAATAAATGGTTATTAATAAGTAAATAACCACGTGGACTTAATGCACTGGCAAGGGTTTACATATTGATTCTTCAAGCAAAGGGTGATCTTCTTTGACCAACCTCCTCAAATCTCCTCGCATTTACCCACCACCAGATGCAGGAGTTATTTCTATATGCCAAGAATGCATATGATTTGTGCTAAAGATAGGAAACATGATTCATTAAGGCGTGATACCTTGGATAAGTCTTTTAAATTCTCTGGGCCTCCATTTCTTCATCTGCAATGGGAGTAGGGGCTAGACTAGGTGATGGCTAAGAACATTTGACAGGATTTATATTCCATGCTTCTTTCTTAGCTCAGCTGCTTGTC
>NW_005363098.1:3495362-3507899 GCF_000412655.1 Myotis brandtii | reverse complement strand
TGACATTTGCAGCTCCTCCACCTTCCTTTTGAGGTCACAAAGCACTCTCTCTAATGTGTTTCCTTAGGTGAAAGCAGTTCACATGATTCTGGTTTGATCAGGGGTATGAATAAAGGTATGAAAGCAAATGATCTAACAGATAAGCTATTGTATAAGTTTTCTATTGCTGAGTAACAAATTGCCATAAAGTTAGTGGTTTATAGCAACACAAATTTATTATCTCACAGTTTTTGTGGACCAGGAGTCTAGGAGAGTTAGCTGGATCCTCCGCTCAGGGTCTCACCAGCTAAAGTCAAGGTAAGGCTGGGGCTATACTCTTCTCTGAGCCTCAGGGACCTCTCCTAATTCATTTAGGTTATTGGCAGAATTTAGACCTGTGTGGTTGTAGGACTGTGATCCCTGTTTTCTTGCTGGCGCTCAGCTGGGGGTCAGTCACTCCCCTAGAGGCTACCCTCAGGGACTAGCCATGTGGCCCTTTCATGGCACAGCAATTTCCTTCTCCAGGTCAGCAGGAGAGCATCTGCTTGGGGTGGGGGGCGGGGAAAGGAGACTCATGTAATACTTTAAACATCTGGTCTCTTTTAAGGGCTCACCTGATTAGGTCAGGCTCATCTAGAATAATCACCCTTTTTTTATAACCTTAAGACAAGTGATGAGTGACCTTAATTATGTCTGTAGAATTCCTTTGCATGAATCAGAGAGATATATGCAGGTTCCGTCCATACTCAAGGGGAGAGGATTAAACAAGGGGAGGGCTGTGAATACATGATAGCAGAAAATTTGGGGAAGGGGACATCTTTTTTATTTTATTTTTTCAATTACAGTTTACATTCAATATTATTCTGTATTAGTTTCAGATGTACAGCTTAGTGGTTAGAAAATCATGTACTTTATGGGGGCAGGCAATAAGGGGTCAATGGGAGAGAAAAGGGGACATATGTAATATTTTCAACAATAAAGACTGAAAAAAAATAAAATCATGTACTTTAGAGTGGTCCCCCTTATACTTCAAGTGCCCACCTGGCCCCACACATAGTTATCACAATATTACTGACCATTTTCCCTATGCTGTAATCTGCATCTCTGTGACTATTCTGTAACTATCAATTTATACTGCTTAATCCCTTCATCTTTTTCACCCAGCCTCCCAACCTGCCTCCCCTCTCACAGTTGTCAGTCTGTTCTGTCTTATCTATGAGTCTGTTTTTATTTTGTTTATTTTATTCTTTAGATTATACATATAAGTGAAATCATATGATATTTGTCTTGGAGAGGGGGACATCTTAAAATGCTGCCCCCCATGGCTGGGAAAGCAGGGTTGCAATCACAATGCCTAAAACCATAGTCATGATTACCCAACGAAGCTCCCAGGGTGTGTAATAGGGAATAGTGGGGTCTGTGGTGACCTAGAGAGGACTTCACACTGATTGCCAAGCAAATCTAGACATCCTGAGTTTCATGTGAAAATTCCTGACTTTTAAATGTGGACAACCATTTAAAAATTCGGGGAAAGGGGAGCCATATGTAATACTCTCAACAATAAACATTTAAAAAATATATAAAAAAAGGAAACCTGCAAAAAATGGTTTTAAAATTTCAAATGTTAAAACATAATACAAATCCACCATTTTTGGTCAGAGGTGATCTGTTAAGCACCATTGTGTGAGTGCTGTGCTAGAGAAAGCCAAGTCCAGTTGCCATGATGAGCTTGACCTTGTCAAGGAGAAATCCAGCTCTAAAGACTAAATAGTTTCAGGACAATGTGATCGCATCAGTCAGTCAGGGTTTTGTACTTGGCAGTGCATCTCAGGCACAGGACACTGATTATGTAAGTTGGACCCCAGAGGTGAGCAAGGTAGGAGGCATGAGTCCCACTGGGATCACTGTGCTAAAATAGCGTTTACCCTGGGAAAAGGCTCACAGCCTTGTCATGCGGTTGCTTGAGCAGAGTGGCACATCGCCTCACATTTGTAATGCAACACCTTCAATGATTTGCCAGAAAATTGCTCCCCAAATTATACTTCTGTGAAGAGTACACAGTAATAATGCATCACAAGGGCAGAGAAAAATGTATTGCAACTGGATACATTGAATAATGTAATGTTTCAACGACCCCAGAAAGAATATTGTATTATTAAAATACCACAGCAGTTTTAAAAAGCACCATTAAAATCACCACAAGCAGGCATTAGGACTGAGAAGCGCAAATATTGAGCTTTTCTCAGAGCTATCGTGGGGCGAGAATCCCTCAGTCCACTTATACTTTCAGAGAATAGACTGAATTTACAGGAAAGGGTGACTGGGGTGAAGAAGAAATCCCTGTGGCTCTTATTCAAGACAGGAGTGGCAAAATGATGGAAGTTTGAACATCTCTTTAAGCAATCTACACCGGTACCGTCAAGTGGGGAGCTGAGCAGTTAAATGGGAAATGTGATCACAGCTGAGGGCCCATTTGATTATTCAGGCTCCAGAATGCCTCCCTTTCCTGGAATTGCCTGGCTTTGAGGGTGTAACTGTAAATAGATAGTACTTTCAGTCCCTTAACGACAGTAATTTCCTGAAGATCTGACTGGTATCCCGGAGTGTTAGGAATGACATAAAGTTTAACTTGAGTGTTGTGAACTTCATGTGGTTTCCTCCCATGGACTCCCTCACTCCAGATCAGTTCTTGCTGGCTCCCAATTCCTACCTGGCCCTTACTTGACTTTATTTTCTTATAAATCCCCATCCGGGTCTTACGCTTATTTAATGTCAACTAACCAATGTGATGCCTTCCTGATCTAATCACAGGTGAGGCCTAGAGGAATTCCAAGGTGTTCTGATGAAGGCTCTTTGACCGCAGGAAAATGAAATCAATCAAAACTAGTTTGAGAAAAGAGAGAAATAGGCAATGTCATAGTTTCCAAGAGCAGGTAGCACAACTGGGCCTCTCATGGCCCTGAGACCAGAATAGAAATACCTAAAGAAGAAGTCACCCCCATCCCTTCCCCAGGGGCTGTTCAGGTAGCCACATCAGTGGAGGGGCCATTGTGTGTAAAGAATGTGCACATTTTCTCGTTTCTTCATCTCTGCACACCTGCTCCATTCTCTTCTCTCTGCCAAGGGGAAAAGGGCCACCTCAGCTGTGGCTTTGCTGGACCCATCCTATATAATAAAAGCCTAATATGCTAAGTGTCTGGTCATCCAGTCATCCGTTCAACCAATCAAAGTGTAATATGCCAATGATAAGCTAAGGACGCTCAACTGCTCTGATGTGCACTGACCACCACAGGGCAGACAGTCAACCAGTCGACCAGTTGCTATGACATGCACTTCCCACCATGGGGCAGATGCTCCGACTGGTAAGTTAGCTTGCTGCTGGGGTCCAGCCAATAGGGACTGAGCGAGAAGGGCTGGACATGCCCTGGAGCCCTCCTGCAGTCCCTCCCCGGCTGACCAACCTCCTGTGTCCCTTCCAGGCCCCAATCATGCACCAGTGGGGTCCCTCGGCCTGGCCTGCACCCCCTTGCAATCCAGGACCCCTCGGGGGATGTTGGAGAGCGGGGGTTTTGGCCGATCCCGCAGGCCAGGCTGAGGGACCCCACTGGTGCACAAATTCGTGCAGTGGGCCTCTAGTCCACAATAATACCCAACCCTGACCCATGAGAGACTCTGGGTCCCATTTCCAAACTGGAAGGAGAAGTGGGATCGACCTACCCCAAGCCCAACCAGGATCTCTCCAATTGTTGCTTTTTTTCCTGTCATTTTTTCCCCATTAGACTTTGCATTGTTTCAATACTGTGACACAAGGAGGGTAGAGTAGGGATAGGGTCAGGAAATGCCACCGTCTGAAATTGAAGCCCCACAGACCTACCATCCTACGGAGAGACTAGCCATCTGCTGACAAGATGGCTTGCAGTGGCTGCAGCTAAGCCTCAAGAGCCTTCCCAGACGCATTGCTAAGACGCTTACTTAATGCAATTGATCTGAGATAAATAGTGATCATGGCAACAGCGCCACATTAATGATAGAAATGAGTAGTCGCTCTGCTTGGGATTTTAACAAAATAAAAATGAAGAATGAGTTGAAGAGTTACTGTTAGTCTCTGTCCAGAGGGGTCACTGCCTTGAGTGGCTCTGATGGTCTTCAGGCCCATTTGCTGGGTGCCACTCATTAGCACAGAGGCTCATGAGAGCTCGATGACATTGACCATTAAAAATCTTCCCATACCCTGCTCTGTGCCCTTGCTTTGAGTTAGTAATTGTATTTTTGAGAAATGCTTTCCACTTTAGAAAAAAATTTACTCAGCAGCTGTCAGCCAGTCTCATGAGTTTGATTAGCCTGAGCCAATCATCCAGAACTTCCACAAACTCAAGAAATTGAGCTCCTGAGCCCTAAGATCCAAAGACCTTGGTGATCTTGTTAAGGTGCCAGCCAGTGAGCTCCTGCCACGCTTGAATTATGCCAAAGAAAAGTCCTTGTAGCTCAAGAGAGGCACAATGAGAATCAAATAACAGCAAAGAGGGTTGGTGTCCCAGGGGCATTCTTTTCTCTAAACCAATTAGCAAGTCTGGCTGGAGAATTCCCAACCAGGTAAGAGGAAGGTAGCCCTAGCAATGTGGCACAGACACTTGTAGCAGGTGGAACTCTCAGGGTCCTTCAAGTCACCCAAAGGTGAACCTGAACTTTAACCTGGGCTAGACAGAGCTCTTTACCTCTACAGTCAGGGTTGATTTTGAGGAATAGGGGCATGGAGGAGCTGGAGATGAATGCCAACCAGATTTCTCAGTACAAAGAGCTTGAAAGGTAGGTCAGAGTTGGTGTCTGGGATGAGAGAAACACACAGTATGAATTTCCCGAGGCCAAGTCCTCAGCAGAGATCCTTGGCTCTTTTCCCGAGAGAAAAATTCTAGCTAAAACCCAAATTGCTTGTTTATTAGCAAATATGAATATTGTACAAATTAAGCCACCTGCTCCTGTTGAATTAATTTAGGTTATACTGGGGCTGAGGTGGAGTGGCTGATGGTTAGTTAACACAATCATGCAAATTAACACATGCCTGACTTCCAGGCAGCTCCCCACTGTCCACAGCAGGGGCCCTCAGGGAAATCAAGCCAACAGACCTTAAAGAAAGCAATAATCTCTGTTTTATCTGTTCTGACAGTTTTCAGCTACTTTCCATGGGAGTCTTTAGGGGGAGAATATTCAGTACCTTTTTTTCTTAGCCTAGTGATGCAGGAAGCAAAAAAAAAAATGTGGGGAAGAATAACTGAGCAATTTGTGTCTTGGGCCAGTGTCCCTCTAGTGAGGGTGCAATGTTATTTTTGTGTCTTCCATTTCTATCTGGGCCCTTAGGACTTGCCCATAGAGATGAGAGTTGGGCTCCATTAGGTGGGTTATTTAAGGTTGCCAAGAAGAGACTTATCCAGACCTCCTTAGGTGACGGGGATTACTTCCAGGACACAAAGGAAAGAGAAGAAATAGAACACCTTTTCCTCCTTACAGTCACTCAGATTCTCAGTTCAGTCAGGACCAGAAAGTAGACGCCCTGTGTGTCCTGCTGGGATTCCCCCTTTGTCTTTGTTCCACCTTCTCATGCAGGAGAAGCACCTCTATCAACAGCCCAATGACAGGCAGGTGGCAGCTTCCCCGCGAAGCACCATCTGAAGGTTCTTCTGTGATGGATTGGCCATAATTTATGATGTGTCATGGCGGAAGGGGCAAGGCCTTTGGAGACATTGCAAGAGATTGGTTGAAGTCTCAAATTTATATGTTGGCTTGGCTCCCTATTGCCTAGCTGTGAAAGTTTTGGGAGTCACTTCACCTTTCTGACATTTAGTTTCCCTATCTGTAAAATGGGAGTAATAACCCTACCTTATGATATATGTGATGGGCACCAAAGGAAAAATTTGTCTATAAGAGCATTTTGGAATTCTAAAATTCCATATAAATATTTTCTTTCAAACTGTTTCTTTAATGATATTGCTTTTGCTCAGTATGGCAGAAAGTTGTTTGTTTGTTTTTTAATGCAGTATTGCAGTGCTGCCGGAAAAAATAGGAAAAAAGACTCAGATTAAAATTTTTACTACAGTAGTGTCCCTTTATTTGGGGGATATGTTCTAAGACCCCCCCCCCCCCATAGTAAATGCCTGAAACTGGATAGTACTGAACCCATAGACACTGTTTTTTTCCTATACATATACATGATAAAGTTTATTTTTTAAGTTAAGCACTATAAGAGATTAACAACAATAACTACTAATAATAAAATAGAACAATTATGACAGTATACTGAAATAAGTCATGTGAAAGTGATCTCTCTCTATCTGCAAACTGGCACAAATTTCTTTTTGCTTCCTCACAATTTCACAGATAGAAGACTCGCTCCTACCATATATTTTAGCAACCTCAGCATATGATTTTTTTCCTTTCCTTATTAAGTCCAGAACTTTCACCTTTTCACTTAAAGGAAGCATGTTACAGCTTCTCTTTGACATATTAAGATCGCCAGCATCACTACTCTTGCGTGTTGGGGCCATTATTGAGTCAAACAAGGGTTACCTGACCACAAGCATAGCAATACCACGACAGTCAGCTTATAACTGAGATGGCTACTAGTGACTAAGGGCATGTGACATATACAATATGGAGACACAGGACAAAAGGATGATTTACAGCCCGGGCAGAGTGAAGTAGGATGATGCAAGTTTTCATCATGCTACTTAGAATGGCACATAATTTAACACTTGTGAATTGTTCATTTCTGGATTTTCCATTGAATGTTTTCAGACCATGATTGACTGTGGGTAGCTAGAACCTTGGAAAGCAAAACTGCAGATAAGGTGGACTACTGTACAGATAAAAGCTTTACAGATAACCTACTGGATAATATTAAGCCCTTCTCTTAACTGGATACTCAGATCTCCATTCAGTAGCTGACTACTGAGTAACCCCTGCCTTCCCTAAGAATCCTATCAAACAAAAAATGTTAGCATCAAAACTTCACTTTGTTTTAAAGTTTGTGTCACCTTCCCTGTGGGTGTTTGCATGTTACATGGAACATATGATAAGTTACATGTAGCATTAATTAATTGTTGTTGAACACCTTAATACATAGATATTTCAACTGTATAATTCTATTCCATGTGTGCAAACAAACATGTAGATTTAATTTAGAGTTGAAAACAGGAATTGGTAATGGATGTCACAGCATAGTATCGGTGGAGGCAAAATGATTTTTTAAGCACTCTTCTGATGTGTTCTGCCCTTTCTCATGGGTAATTTGTCTGTCACTTCCTGATGTCCCAGTTGCCCCACTGGCTCTGAGTGGCATCACAGCCTGAATTTCCCTATAGACAAAGCGCAGGACAATAATCCTCTGTGCAAACAGCTGTTTGCTATGCCTGAGACAAAAATCGTGAAGTTGGGCACTTTATCCTCAGAGAATTTCCAGCTTGATTTGAAGATATCTGGATGGTCTGTGTTGCATAGGCCTCTGGTTTGCTCTGTGAGGAATCTTCAGGTGCTTATGTTTGTTTATTAACAAAATAGCACAAACTGAAATGGTTTGAACAACAGAAATGTGTTTTCTCAGAGTTCTGGAAGCCAGACGTCTAAGATCAAGGTGTGGTCCCAGTGGATTTCTCCTGAGTCCTCTCTTGTTGGCTTGTAGATGGTTGTCATTTCTGTGTCTTTACATGGTCTTTCCTCCGTGTGTGCCTGTGTCTTCATTTTCTCTTCTTATAATGACACCAGTCAGACTGGATGAGGGTTCATGCTAAGGGCCTCATTTTACTTTAATTACCTCTTTAAAGATTCTGTCTCCAAATATAGCCACATTCTGAGATGCTGGGGGGTTAGGACTTCAACATATGAATTCAGAGGGAGTATAATTTCTCTCATAACAGTGTGGAAATTTGTTCTAGGTACAGGGCATACATTCAGCTGATGAACCCCCCCCCCACACACACACACACATTTCCAAATACCAGTTTTGTCCTATAGCTTACATTTTTCATACTCATTTCTTTTTAAAAAATATGTTTTTATTGATTTCAGAGAGGAAGGGAGAGCAAGAGAGAAATATAAACATCAATGATGAGAGACAATCATTCATTGGCTGTGTCCTGCATTCCCCTTCTTGGGATGGAGTCCACAACCCTGGCATGTGCCCTGGTGGGGAATCGAGCCATGGCCTCCCTCCTAATTCATAGGTCAACACTCAGCCACTGAGCCACACCGGCCAGGCTCATTCTCATTTCTTACTAGTAATTTCCAGAACCAGTTCTGAGTCTTTCCTGAGGCTGGTTCTGGTCTGATGGAGAGTTTCTCTGACTTAAAGAGAAACATAACAAAATCATGCCTGACCCCAATTTAGGCTGGAGAAGGAGGAGCTGGGAAATAAGGACCCTTGGGGTATGTGGGCAATGACTTCAGCCTGAACTAAACGCTCATGTAATAGCCACCAGGACCATAGAGCTGAATGGCCACCCAGCAATGTCTAGTAGTCCCTGCGATGGTGGAAATGTTCTGTCTCTGCTGTCCAATATAGTAGCCACTAAGCACATGTGACTATTAAGCCTTTGAGATGTGACCAGCGCCACTGAGGAACTGAATTTTTAGTTTTAAGAAATCTAAATTTAATTAGCCACATGGGGATACTTATATGGGACAGGACAGTCCTAAATTAAGGATAAGTAAGAGCAGCTCTGGGATCCAGTAGGATTGGCAAACACCCCCACCTCCACCCCAACACACACTCCCAGACCGTCTGCTATCAATTTGAATGGCCTTTGGAGAAAGAGGCTATTTCCAAAGCTGGCTGCAGTATTCACTCCCTGACATAGCTTCAAGTTGGGGGCCCCATAAAAAGCTAACGTTTATTGCCTTGCATACAGAAATATCCAAGAAACCAGATGAGTATAGATAGGAATGTTCCTTAGCCACAGTGGAAGAGTTTCTTAGGAAGAAGTATACCTCTCTGGAAATACTAACCTGGCAGATGAGTTGAAAGCAATATTCAGGCCATTGTGGTGTCCTTTGCAAAACCTACTCTGAGAACCGAAATGAGAAGGCTCCATCAGAACAGGGCTTTGGTCAAAATGGGCAGTATCCATAATGCCTGCGTTTAGTGTGGGTTAGCCATACTGTAAGTGGTTACTGTCTCTGGAAAATCAAGTCCCTTTTGCTCACTCTTATCATGCCTCTGACTCTGCAGAGTGTCGGTAAGTACCAATTTGGAGTCCAGCCCTTTTTATTTGTTATTTCACAGAGGCAAGCAGGGTGGGAGCTGCCCAAGACAATGCAGGTAGTCATTACCCTTTGTTGGGCTAAGTATATAATTTCCCCAGTGATCCTCTGAATAATAACAAAAATTATGTGAGGTACATGTAGTGTTATATTCCCTGGGGCTTAATATGGCTCTCAGTAAGATTGATTCTCTGAAATCTTGCAATATGCCTCATCAAACTAAATGAAACCTGCTCTGGTTTTCTAAGAAGTGATTGGATTCCATGTGATAAATTAACCCTCACCATCCAGAGAGGCGCCTGGTAATAGGCGGATGTGTTTCAGCCCCACAGCTGCCATCCAGGATTTTAATTTGTTCACAGGTTCTTATTTTAATTCCCTCTGGGACTGGGAGGAGCTCCCACCCACCTGAGAGCCTGTGTGGGACTAGCAGACACCACTGAAAATCCTTCCTCCCAAGACGGCGACTTGTCTCCGTCTCCACGTGAGGGGAGCTTGCTGGTGGTAGAGAGAGGCTGGCGGGACAGACAGCAAAGGCAAAGGTGCACATGGAATTCTGGGCTTTAGGGAAACGGGTTTTGGGAGGGTCAGAATCGGGCTTTGTATGAGGGGGAGATCACTTTTGCTCCCCTGTGAGCCTCCTCTTAGCACTATCCCTGGGTTATGTTAGAAGGTGTTAGAGGACCCCGCCTGACTTGCTTTTTAAACTTTATATATAGATACATGTGTATATATATTTGTAACACTTCTTGGGTGGCTGAAAATAGCTTTGCATTTCTGAGAAAAAACAACTAACCATCTGAGACTGTGGCTTCCCTCTGTAAAATAAACCCGTTCGATGAGCCTCGGGGGCCCAAGGGGACATGTTCCGTTGGAAGGGAAAAGGATGATTGGGTTTGATTCAACCCATTCCTAGGAGACGGGCTCCTAAGGAAAGAGCTTGAGAGAAATTGCTCAGAGCAAATCCCAGCGGAGGAAATGCGGTCTCTCCTGTAGGGTAACCAAGATCCATTAGGCGGGGATCCCTGCGCAAGCATTTCCGAAAGGCCACAGTTGTTCATGACAGTATTGAAATCCAACTAACATTACATACTAAGTACCTGGGGGAATCGATAGCAGGGTTACTTATCATGTGGAAAGATACCCTAGATGCAAGCATCGTACAGCTAGAAATCCACTCCGTTTAGTATGGTTGATTTGGCAAGAGTAGAAGACCCTCTGAGAGGTGGAACTAGGGGTTTAAACAAACCAAGATCCACACAGCTCAGCTAATATTCATTCCCTTCTCCCCTTTCCTAAGGCCCTGCTCAAGTTAGTAAGTCTCAGAAAAAGCAAAGAACTGACAACTTGCCCCAAGCAGACTGCAGTGTCTTGTTTAGCTGGAGGGCAGTCTTCTGCGGGAGGAGGACCAAAGTGGCAGAGAGAGATGTGGGATCTGTGAGCGACCTGGGGGCGGGGATAAGAAAAATGTGAGGGATGTTTTCTGTTTGTGAGGAACATGAAAGTTGATGTTTCTCAACCCAAGAGACTAAATTATTCATCCAACAGAACAGACTCAAGGGGCCAGTGAATAAAGCTGCCTGAGAATGCAGAGAAGTAAGTCTTAAGAGCAGTTAGGTGTCACAGAGGGGAATTTTGCAGTGGCAAAAAGTAATGGGTCAGTTATTATTGTTGGTGATTAAAATAGCCGTGCAATATGGGTTTTGTTTGTAGAAATGGTTTTGCTTTGTTATTCAAATGAATGTTTTCTTCATGAAAATGACAAGATCCTGGCATGTAGGGTGTAGGTTGTCCCTGTCTGGCCCCTTTCCTATTATCGCCATTCATATTTATTTATTTATTTATTTATTTCTATAACGGTGTCAAAGGTGCATAATAAATGCTCTGTTCTGCACTGGGAGGCTTTACAAAGAGCCAGTGGTAACCCTGGACAGGCTCAGGTGCAAGGCTGTACCCAGCCAGCTGGGGTAGCTTCCGGGGCTACCGTGACTGTCTCTCCCTTCCCTTAGCATCTCCAAATGGGTCAGTCTGCCCAGCATGCTACTGGGCTGTGACTGCATTTGCTGTTGGAGTTGTCTGATCCTGTCAAGACCCAGAACATGGCCCCTGGCCCTGGATGCCTTGTTAGGTTTTACATAGATTCTAGACTCCATTGAACTCTCTCATCTTTCATTTGAACTCTCTCATCTTTCATTTTACCCTTGAAATTGAGAAAATGGATGTGATAAACTGGAATTATCTAGGATCTGCCATTTTTTGCCTTTCTCCTCTGACTTCAGTATCTTAAGTATACTAAGGTATACAGTTGTGTGTGTGTGTGTGTGTGAGAGAGAGAGAGAGAGAGAGAGAGAGAGAGAGAGAGAGAGAGACAGACTATGGCTAAATCAGGAAAAAGAATAATCTTTCAGTGCTGTGACCTCTTTCTGTTTGTGAAGGGCACCTACAAAGGGAGTCCCAGCCCTTTGATAACATGCTAAAATGTTCATTTTTAATTTTTACTTTCTTCACATGGCAGCAATTAATTCTGCTTCCTAACTCTCATCTCTATACATAAAGGTACTTAACTGAATTGTGGGATATTTATATCCTCTGTACCTCTGCTCTATCTTGCAAAAGCACATTATCCAGGAGATGTCTGTGCTTCGACCTTATGCAAAAGGTATAAAAAGAAGCACCTTTCTTATCACTTATGGCTTCTGGAAGGTTGAATCTGTAACTCCAAGACGTGGGTGGGCCCAGATTAGGCCAGTGGAGTTGTGGATTGGGTTCTCATGCCTCAGACTGAGCCTTTCTAACAGGCTAGGACAGTGGTCGGTAAACTGCGGCCCCTTGAGTGTGGCTCTTCCACAAAATACCACGTGCAGGCGCGCACGTACAGTGCGATTGAAACTTCGTGACCACACTCAAGGGGCCAAAGAGCTGCATGTGACTTGTGAGCCGCAGTTTGCCAACCACTGGGCTAGGATGATCTCAGAGACACACCAAGGCAACGAGGAGCTGGCCCAGCAGTGGAATGATGACCACAGGGGAGCCCTCAGCAGCCATTGTGGCTATGGGGCTGGAACAAAGGTACTCAGCCACCTCTGCCCCAACATTTGAAACTGCTATCCTCCAAACTAAGTCAGTAGGGGAGACTTACCCAACGAGGTAGTAAATAAACACTTTGAATTTTACAGGTCCTATCTCTGAACTTGGATGTGTTTGTTGACTGATTAAAAAAAGGATTTTGGTGGAGGAAGTTCCTTTTTCTTATATAGAAATTTAACCCTATTTTGGTTTCTAATCTGAACCATAGAGTCTACATTTCTT
>NW_005363098.1:3493575-3495277 GCF_000412655.1 Myotis brandtii | reverse complement strand
TAGGGGGCTAGGATTGGTGGCATCATCAGAGAGTGGACCACTGTCCTTGGTCCTGAACAGGAATGCCTTCTCATGTCAGAACATGGTCACACCTTGTCACTTGGAGAGGCTAGTGTCTCCTGTGCAGCCTCTTCTAGAAATTCTGGATAAGGTCAAGGAAGAGGCCATGGTAGCAGAGAATGAGAGAGGGCATCTAAGAGGTATAACTATGAAGGGGAGAAAAATATGTATAATGATAAAAAGAAATTTTATTTTGAGTAGTGTTCAGTTTCTAAAAAAAAAACACTTTCTGCCTTGCCTTAGGGAGTGTGGCTGCAGCTTATTCTTTACAGTGTGGTTTACATTGCATAATTTCTGGTTGGTTTCGTGTAAATTTGACAGTTACAAATAGTTTTCCCTTCGAGATGTGTGTGAGGTGTCACACACCGCAGTGCCCTCCTCCTGGGCTCCATTGGCCTGACACAGTGACAGTCAGGAGCTTCCTGACTGAGGGTGTGCTTGGCCGTGATTACAAGACTGTTCACCAACCACCATCAATTCCTAGTTCATATGAAGGATTCGCCTAAAACCCCAGTCCTACTGTCTACCTCCTCTCAAGTAGCCCCCCTTCCCGCTCTCCCCTGCATCCCTGTGAGCTTTCCCCTTAAGTCTCAGAAGCTTCTCTCATCTTCCCACAATGCAACCCACAATCTCTTGGCTTTGGAAGAGGTTCAGCACTGAAGAGAGAAACCAAGAATAGCATTTGGAAGTCTCCATGCCAAGGCTGACAACGTGAGTAGGTTTCTAAGGACTGTGCCTTTTCAGATGGAAACCAAACTCAAGATGTTTTCAATCCCTGGGCAGCCTGACTGCACCTTGACTTTCCTATGCATGGAGGCGTAAGAAGCCTATTTACAACTATTGTACAATGTAAAGGCAAATTATTTTGTTGCTATGTTTATTCCTGGTTAATTGAGAAAATTATTCCATTTAGCCAAGAGTAACACCTCTGAGATTTTTCTTCTCATTTCTCTGCATGTCTGGGGAAACAGGTAGCAGTAAACAATCATGCCGTTTTATTCCAACCTAAATGAATTATCATCATAATAATTACCAGTGAAAACATCTGGTTTGGGCACAGCTCAACACAGGGATTTCTCGGTGCAAAGATTTGATCTTTACCCCGGATTCTCAACCTTTGCCTGGCTTCCCAGCTCCCTGGATGGACCCCCATACTATTTGAAAACATGATCTTTGGAAGCTGGTGCCTCTTCCAAACTTAGGTGAGATCTCCCTGAAGAGGCGGTTTGGGTGTTGTTACACACAGTACCTTTTTGTGTGTCTTCATTGCTTGTTTAATTTTCTGTGGAAATCATTTTCTGGAAAACAGAGTTTTGTTCCTTGCATCTGTTCATGTTGCTCCTCCCACTGAGACTGCCTGAACTGATCGGTCCAGTTACTGCAAATTTGCCAAGAGGCCCCTGTGCGAGCAAAACACCTCCTGGGGTGCAGTGCTCCGAGTCTGAGGAGAGAGGAATGATGCTCTTGTCAGACTGACAAGTTGTTTAAAAGTTTGTGGTTCCTTGATGCATCTCAGAGGGAAGGCAGGGGTGGGTGGGAAGAGATCTACAAGGAACTTGTATGTGTATATGCATAACCTATGGACACAGACAATAGAGTGGTGAAGGCCTGGAGCAGGGAAGGCGGGGGCAGCCAGAAGGCT
>NW_005363098.1:3408845-3493515 GCF_000412655.1 Myotis brandtii | reverse complement strand
GGACATATGTAATACTTTCAACAATAATGATTTTTTTTTAAAGTTTGTGGTTCCTAGCATTTGAGCAAACTTTAGTTATTCGATGAAAGCTTTAAAGATGAATAATTAAGGCCATGTTATCTCAAAGTGGGATCTGGGACGACTTCATCAGAGCCACTTGGGCTCTCTGTTAAAATACAGACCCTGGGGTCATACCCTAAACATACTGGATCAGCATTTCTGTATTTGTATTTTCAACACCCCTTATCCCAGTAATTCTATTTCAACTCCTGGGCAGCCTGTCTGCACCTGTCTGAACTGAAGTTGGAGAACCATTGAGTTAGAGTACAGGAATATTTCATCAGGAAAAACCTTAACCTCAGGGCTTGGGACCGAATGTCTGGAAATCAGCCCACGAATTTGCTTAATGCAACTGATGCTGACATGTGTGTCTCGCCACACAGTTGTGTTCCGGGCAGTGAAAGCTGCAATTGTTTGATGCATTAAATCTGTCCTAGGACCCATTTTGTCAAGAAGTAAAACAAAGTCAGGATGATCAACACAGTGTGAGGCAAGCAAAGTTCATGGACCAGGAATCAGGAGACTCGGGTTCTGAGTCTATGTCATTCTCAAATGCTCAACATTGGCTATGACAATGTTCTCCATCTGGGCTTCAGCTTCCAAGTCTGTAAAATCAAAGGATTGGAATAGGCCGATGGTTTCATACTGTTTTTCTCAGAGTCCTAGCTTCCCAGGAAAATCAAGGGGCAAGAAGGAGGCTGAGTGGGCAAGGTTCAAGATCTGACATGTTCACCTCAACCGGAGAACCTCAGCTTTTAGCTCTTTTATACATCACACTTCTTGAAAAGAGAGATCTACTGATTTAAAAAAAAGATAGTTAAAGAAAACTATAAGACTAGATGATCTATAGGACCCCGTCTAGCACTATAATTTTAAGGTAATGTTTAGCGAGTTCTAGTTGGTTAACCTAGGGAAATATATCGTACTATCTTTCAGAGGATATTTGAAAGACTACACCAACCATTTTTTGCATCAGATCCATCTTACAATATGTTAATTTAACATTTGCAATTAAAAAATAAGTCAAGGATATGGAAGTTCTACTTCTCCCCTAAGAATAGATATAAACTTTAGAAATTTCTATCAAAGAGAAGTTTGAGCTTTTCCCACCCCAAGGTATTTTATGAGTAGTTAAAGATAATATATTAATTCATAACACTGCTAGGATTTTTCTCAAAGGAAAACAGCAGGGGCTGATGAAG
This sequence comes from Myotis brandtii, assembly GCF_000412655.1. Taxonomy (NCBI): domain Eukaryota; kingdom Metazoa; phylum Chordata; class Mammalia; order Chiroptera; family Vespertilionidae; genus Myotis; species Myotis brandtii. The sequence continues at coordinate 3,492,253 of NW_005363098.1, read as the reverse complement.
TCTGAAGTGTTTGAGCACGTTAACATTAATGGCTAATACTGGGTTTTGAAATAGATGGGTATTTTTAATTTTCTGTGTAAGTTCTGGTCCACATTAATAATGGACAATGTAGAGTTGATGTTTCTTTGAAAATATCTGTTTAATGCTGATTTTCTCACCCAATCACTTGGGTTGGAGAACAGGGCTGTGGCCAGCAAGCAAGGGAGAGGTTGGGCTTAATCCCATTTGTGCAGGGGTGAATTGAGAGAATTGAGAGACCCAGGCAAAGTCCACCAGTCTTTTCTTGCCTCTACTTAACCCAACTGAAAAACAGGGGGAAAGTTTGTAGCTGAGTAACCTCTCCTTCATGTTAAGGAGTCTTTTGAAAGTTCATGGGTATAGTAGTCTGTTAGGGCTGCTATAACGAAGTCACACAGACAGAGTGATTTAAACAACATAAATATATCTTCTCACGGTCCTGGAGGCAAGACGACTGAGACCTAAGCATAGACATGATTGTTTTTTTACTGAGTTCTCTCTCCTTGGCTTGCAGATGGCCCCCTCTCACTATGCTCACGTGGGGGTCTCTCTGTGTGCACAAGTCTGTCCCCCACACCTCTCTATTGTTTTATCTCCTAATTTCTTATAGGGACACCAGTCAGATTGCATTAGGGCACACCCTACAGACCTCATTTTTACTTAATTACCTCTTTAAAAACCCTGTCTCCAAATAGTCACATTCTGAGGTACTGGGTGTTAGGGCTTCAACATAAGCATTTTAGGACGACATAATTCAGCCCATATTAGCAGAGAACTTGGAGAATTACTAAATATTGTTGTTACATTGCTTTTACTTTGGACACATTTTGCCCTAAATGATTACTTTCTAATCAGGCCCTCTGGAATGCTGGCCTCCAGGTTTGCTGCACAGAAGCAACTAATTCTGGCCTAAGACGGGCACTAGGAGCATGTCAGCCCCTCCCTTCCAGAAGGAGTCTGGTCCATGGGAATGTGGCTGCCCTGGTTTTTCATGTGGCCACTTTTGTAAATTCTCCACACACTGATGTCACTTACTTCTGCCCATTCAGCATAAGGTATGTAGTGATGAGATCCTTTACATTCTATTTTGAGGTGGGGGAACAAGCCATTAAAATCCTTTGATGATATCGAATAAATAATAATGGCTTTGCCAGGATAAGGGTTTTTAACAGTGGGGCAGTACATCACATTTGGATTTATACGGGAAGGGTTTATAAAAATAGCCCAACAACAATGGGAAATGAGAAAGTGCCTATTGAGCAGCCCAGGGCTGCAAGGGAGCCAGGTGCATACCTGAGGTTAGCTTCCGCACTCATCCGCAAGTGCACATCTTTCTAGGGCAGCATCGCCTGCTGCTCCATAAATACTGGGTGATTGATTCATAGGAGAAGAGAAACTGAATACGGGGCTGCAATCCCACATTTTGCCTTTAATATTTAAAGAAGTCTGAACTTCAAACTTCCTGTGTCATAAGAGCTTAACTTTGGAGTGGGAAAGAGAAGCCACACCTGCCATTCAGGAATGCCTGGGGACTCAGAGCTCCTGACAACCAGGTTGGTCTGCACGTCCCATCCCAGGCGGACACGGACATGCAGAACAATTAAATACTCACAAGCACCCCTTTCAACTCTGATTTTGGAATTATTTTATTGGGTGTGTATAACTGTGAATGACCTCTGTATTATCTATTGGCCGCTTTTTCTGGGCCCATATTGGGGGTGGGGCAGTGCTTCCAAAACCTTTTTCCCTGTCGTGACACACACAGAAAATGATCTTTGAGGGGCACACATGGATAACCAAGTATATTTATAGGGGCCGGCTCAGGAATTCAGAAACTGCTCTAGTTATTGTGACAGACAGAGTTGAATACAGGGTACTAACTGGTTACACAGGCATTAGGACTGAGAAAGTAACCCAGATGGAAGAATCGCCTCTGCTACCTCTAGGCTGAGGAAAAAGAGAAGTTGGGATTATTAGACCCAGAGCTCAGAAGAGGGTCGGAGAGAGCTGGGGCCAGTCCTCTGAGGAGGGTTGCTGACCTGTGCCTGCTGGTAGCCACGAAGCTTGGAGGAAGGAGCCCAGGATGCTGGGGTCCAGGACGGGATGCCTCCTGGCTGCTGCTGGTCCTTCTCAGGGGCAGTAAGATGCTTGCTGGGAGGGTGGACAAAAGCTGTGAACCGGAACCCACTCCTGCTTCGGAGGTGAGGAGCCAATGCCCGGTCACTTCTGACTGAACAGCCAGCAAACAGGCAGGAGCAAGTCCTCTCTCCCTCCTCCTGCCCTCCAGCCTCCCTCTCATTCCCTTGCAGTTAGAACCTCCTGGGGAGTTATCTGTAAAAGGAGAAATGCCTTTGCAGCCCCAGCACCAGCATCCCAGAGCAGAGGCCAGAGTGGTTAGGAGCCTGGAGGCTGTAGCTTGCTTGTTGGCACCCAGGACCACCAGCCCCAGGTGTCTGGCTGCCTTGGGCCCCCTCTTACTGTCCCTCAGGGTTGGGGATCACGTCTCAGCCTACTTACACCCATGGCACATTAGACGCATTGGGAAACGCTGATTCAGGGGTGAAACTGTCAGCAAAGAGAGTGGCTGGTGTCTGGGGAGAGGATGCTTCCTGGGGAAGGAAGGAGGACATGGCGAGTGTCCTGAGATAAGGAGGGTGTCAGTGGGCCTGGTGGGGGGACAGAAAGAACCCAATGTTTCCCTAACCGGTTTGGCTCAGTGGATAGAGCGTCGGCCTGCAGACTGAAGGGTCCCAGGTTCGATTCTGGTCAAGGGCATGTACCTTGGTTGTGGGCACATCCCCAGTAGGGGCTGTGCAGGAGGCAGCTGATCGATGTTTCTCTCTCATCGATGTTTCTAACTCTCTATCCTCTCCCTTCCTCTCTGTAAAAAATCAATAAAATACATTTTTTAAAAAAAGAACCCAGTGTTGGCACATGGGCTGTGGAGATTCATGGCCAGAGCTAAAGGCAGGCACCAGCCCTTACAGCTACCCTGATCTGGGTCAAAGTACTTTACTTTCCCTAACTTCCACAGAGCTACCGTGAGGATTAAATGAGGTAATCCAGGTACAATCTGAGCCCGGTGCCTGTCACAGGGTTGAGCATTCAATAAGTATTCTTTCCTATTATCAGAAAATCTGTGGAAGCCGTTCATCCCCTTTCTCTGCGCACACGTGATGACTCACTTTCTCACCCTGACAGGTCCGTGCTACCCCAATTCTGCATCAGACACAATCTGGTCTTTACTGGCCAGTTGGATCATCCCTCCTCCCTTGCAAATCTGGTAGAGAGACTGGGCCCGCACCGGGTCATTTCACCCAGGACGATGGTCCCTTACTCTAATTAACACTGTGGCTCTGGCTTAAATTTCTGTATGATTAGAATTAGCACAGTAGTCCTTTATTTATGATCAGTGATGTTAGTGCAGCCAGTACTCAGTTCCTTATTACTATTCTTGGTGCCTGTGGGCACCCAACCAAATATGTGATTATGTACAGGGCTGGCTTTATGGTTCACCTTGGGAGGCACCAGTCTTCAAGGCCTGTGGTGCTTTTAAGACACCTCCGGCCAGGGATGCTGACCATGGGATTGGCATAATAAACCCACTTCAGACTGAGCAGACTGTCAGTTATTTATCTCATGGTCTTGGTCCAATGTCCTTTGTCTGTCCTTGGACTTCACAGTTTACCCTCAGCATCAACAGTTGGTACCTCCCTAATGTTACATGCTGTCTTATACTAGATTTGACTCTCTTCTCCCTGACCTGGGCTTTCCTGGTATGAATCTCTGCAGTAATAACTCTCTGCCTGGGTCAGTGAATGTGTGTGGGGGGGGGGGGGGGGGGGGGGGAAGTGGGGAAGATACCCAGATGGGGATGATCTTCCTCATTTATTTGAAGGTTCCTAACATCTCGCCGTTCAAGATACATTGCTTTAGTTCAAGGTATAGAGCTGGGGATGGTAATAGTTTTTAATTGGAGAGGGAAAGGATTTCACGATGAAATCATTTGGGGAACGTTGGGTTAAACAAGGTTAAACAGGTTCTCTTACCCCAAATCTTCTGTGAGCTGTTCAGGTGCTAATGTTAATTGGTGAACCTCCAAGAAAGAATGTGTGCAGCACTTTCCCCATGTTATGTAATCATCAGTGGGCTCTTTTGAAGGATCAATGCTTGGGACTGGAAACTATTGCTAGGGTAGGCACTGGCGTTTTCTTATCTCTCTCTTTCTTGGTGTCTTCTTTCTAAATAAATATACCATATATATATCACATTACTGAGAATTAGCCCTATTCGTTTCCAAGCACTTTGGTTCAACCCCCTCTCCCCCGAAGATTCTTATTACTGTCTCTTCCTTCCCATCTCATCCTGCCTGTCTGCCTGGGCTTGGCCTGGCAGGTTGTGTAAAAGAGGAGGAGTGGGTGGGACTGATGTGGGAAATGTGGCTCCTGAAACACCTCACCAACCTGCCCTTTTACCCCTTATGTTGTTTCTTCCTGTTACCTAGATCCCCACTTTCCTGTCTGTCTCCTCCAGCCCATGCAAGAATGGGTATCCCCGGCTTTGCCATTTGGAGGGTCACTGATTTGGTTTAGATTAAGATAATAGAATATTCATGATACAGAGGGTCCTTGTGCTGATCCTCAGCTGCTTCATTTTTTGGTAGAAAGAACGAGGGGTTCAATGCTGTGCTGGTGGCTCCTGACTCCAAGGCCAGCGCCCCTCTCCCTATACTAGTGGCCCCAAGACTGTATTCATCTTCCTTTGCCATTCTGTGTTTTTTGATGTGTTAACATTTTAGGGCCTTGTTGACTCAGAGAGACTGCCCCTCCCTGGGCTAGCTAATTCCTAGAGACAGCAAACAACTCAAATAGCCTACAAGCATGCCTTTTGTACACAAACCAACCAATCCAGAGCCACACCCCAACCACCTCCTATGTCGGGCTCCCATACTCCAGGACACTATTCACATGTTCTAATACCCCAGACCAGGTGCCAGGCAACTAGGGACAGCCCCTGTGCCCTCGAGCCCACTGAAACTGTTCACACTAGTCAATCCTTACCCTGCCTCACAGATTCTTTCCCATGGAAACCTCAGTCAAGGTTCTTGCCACAGTCCCTTCTCTCCCCCCACCTGGTGACTGACCCCGGTGCTTCCCCATGTGCCCGGCCTCGGGTTAAGGGTGCTCCTCCTCTCAGGATGTGAGTGTAACACAATGTCTTTTCAGTGGCAGGAGTTTACTGACCTGTCAGTCCTATCCTATCTGAATAATAATAAAACCTATATTGTAAAACAGGGCTTAGTCCCAGGGAGCTGCCTGCATTTTTGGAAGGTCACAGAAGCTCTCCAAGGTTTGGGCAGATGGAAGCCATGCATCTCCTTGCTTGTCTTCCTGGTGGCAGGAAATTGTTGTGCATAAAGCCTGATATTTTCCCTCCTTGGGACTGGCTCCCTGAGGGAGACCCAGTCCTCTCACCGTGCCTGGCCCCAGAGGATCTCTCTTCCTCGGCCCAACACTGACAAAGCCACAATCCCTTCCTCTTGTTCCCTTTCACACCAGCCAGACAAGCTGGGATTTTCAAGGGGAAATTGATGTCAAAATAAAGGAAATAAAAAAGAAAATACATTGAGAAAACAAAGCTACCTATGCACACATACACATGAACAAAAAAATAAGAAAAGATGCCGAGACCAGTTTGGCTCAGTGGATAGAGCGTCGGCCTGCAGACTGAAGGGTCCCAGGTTCGATTCCGGTCAAGGGCATGTACCTGGGTTGCGGGCACATCCCCAGTGGGAGATGTGCAGGAGGCAGCTGATCGATGTTTCTCTCTCATCGATGTTTCTAACTCTCTATCTCTCTCCCTTCCTCTCTGTAAAAAATCAATAAAAAATATATATTAAAAAAAAAACAAGAAAAGAGAAAATAATTTAAAAAAGGAGAAAAGCTAAGAACAGTCGACTTCAAAGCTCTGGGCTGCAGCCACCCTGGCCGTGTTCCAGTCGGATCCTTTTAGAGCAGCGAGATGAGCTGTTTCTTGGTGACAGTGAGCCCTCCCCTTCCACCAGGGCCTCGTGCTCCAGCCCTCCTCCCCCCCATCCCACTACATTATTGATTAAAAAAAAACAGCCTCATGATGGGGTCCATTTGGCAGTAACTTCTCCCTCCATGGATAGGGTCCAAGGCAAACCAATGCTGCACTGGAACATCACTATTCTGCCCAGCCTGTACCCAGGCTCAGCTCTCTGGCCCCCAGGAACCATGAGGCTTTATCTGCCTCGGCAGCTCCTCCCTGTCCACCAGCTCCCTGTGGCTCCTGGTTCTTGAGCTCGGCTTCTTTGTAGACCTTCCCTTCTTGTTCACTTGGACAGGACAAGCCAGCTATGCTTGTCTTGCGCTAGCCTGTGACCTTGACACTCTGGGAGACCCTCCATAAAAATTGTCCTCAAGCTCCAGTGCGGGCTCCCAGGATACTTGAATGGAGCCCTGAACTCTGGATTATCTGTAGGGACAGTGTACAGAAACATGGTATTAGAAGCCATTTGCCAAGTCCCTTGCATAGTAAACAAACACCACCACTCCGGTGGAAAAAAGTTAAAATGATAAGTTAGAAATGCAGGAAGGATAGAAGGACTCATGCCAAGGCAGAACAACAAGGCTCCCTGAGGTTATGTGACTCTTTTACTAACTATAACAAATGACATTTCTTCATTCATGGAGCACCAACTATGTGTTAGGTACCATGAGTTCTAGGCACTGGGGAACTATCAGCAGATAAAACAGACAAAAATATGGGGCTTATATGCCAGGGGAGACAGACACTAAGCATAATCCGTAAGCCATTCAAGTGAGAGAAGGCGGACTTCTCCAGGGGAAGAGCAGAGCCCCTTCCTGGGCCGCGCGTGTGGGGTGCTTCACCCAGGCTGGGCGCCCAGCAGCAGGGTGCTTCTGCCAAGTGTTCCTGGAACACGGGACCTTTCCCCTCACGCAGAGGGTATTCCAAGTGCGCTCTTCAGTGACAGCATCTGGCAAAGGGATGATTCCAGGCTTGTGTGGGGAAGCCCTGCCCCGTGGGACCTGTGGCTCCTGACAGGCCCAACAGGAATGTTATCGTGTCTGCTGGTGTGTGGGCAGCTTCTACGCTCTGACTGTCCACACTGACACAGTTCCTGCGTGTACACTCTCCTGACAAACGGAGCGAACACAGACCCGTGACCAGGTCCTGCGCTGCTGCGTCTCTCAGAGGCAGAAGGTCGTGAGAGCTCGAGAGGTTTTAAGTGAGGCTGGAAAGTCAGGTTCCCAGAGCAAAAGGAGCAAAGAGGGGAGCTTGAAGGGGAAGTGGGGGCAGTGCCTGTGCCATAGACATTGCCACCTGCATGAACTCAGGAACCACTGGGGTAACAAGTAGTCAGACCCCAGTAGGACCAGTTCTTTCTGAATAGATGATACTTAGCCCACTCATTCCTTTATTCGGCAATGTAACATTTATTTCTGCATGACGACCCACTAGCAACTAGGAATAAAGACGAATACAATCTGCTTTCTGCCTTTGGATTTGCAGTTTCAAGCAGTGCTGCTCCATGCACCTACAGGACATGTTCTGTAATTCTGCACTATTGACGTGTGAGTGCCAAGCACTTGATGGGTGGCTAGTAGGACTAAGGCACTGGGTTTTAAATTTTATTTTAATTAATGAAAATTAGCTGAACCTTGAAAAATAAAATTAAATAACTGAGCCAACTGAGCCTTGAAAAATAAGATTCAAAGTAGTCACTGACACAAACATGGTCTGCCAGGAGGTGAGTGGGTTTCCACACTTCTTTAGTACTTGTGAAATTCTTCCTGCTACCGTGCTGTTTAGAGAGATGACTAGATCATCCCCATGCCCCCCCCCCCACTTATTCTTTAAAGATATGGAGAGGAGGCCTCTTGAGCCGGCAACAAAACACATCCCTAATTTCTTGCTCAATGTAGTCACCGTGTTCCATCGATTCATCCCTCCTCTAATTAAACTTCCTTCTCCTAGAAGAGCCGAGACAGAGGAATGGCATCGAGTGAAAGGCAGTGTATAGAGTAAGCGTGAGCTTTGAGATACAGGCACGCACACCATCTAAGAGACAATGCCTTCAGGAGGTGCCTAGAAAATGAAATTTCTGCTCCTAAAAGACAGCATTGCTGCTAATGAGCATAATGAGGCCATAGAGATAAATCTCAATTACACTGATGACTACATGAAATTTTTAAGAGTCAGGCAAGTTGTAGTAAAGGAAACCATCAGCAATCACAACAACAACAAAGATGGATGTTTGCCCCATGAACACTCCCATCATTTTTGTCCTGAGTCCCCTGATTCCTACCTTGAATATGGCTCTGTTCCATCACTGGCCAGGGGCTGAGTGGTCTCGGTGGCCAGGCCTGGGGCTCATGTACATCCTCTCCAGAAAAAAACAGCCAAGGAAATGGCCATGTTCTTGCTTCATCTGTGGCATCCCGTAAGCACTATCATATCCTGAGTCAACAGCTAAGGGATTTCCCATTCAGTGAGCCATTTGAGAGGAAAAGGGGTCCATAAAGGTCATGTACATCATTGAATACATTTTCCCACTTAAGAAATTGTATGTATATACATGCACACATACTCACACTCGTACTGTGGGCTCTCAAGGGATCACTTTGTTCAGCTGTGGCTTTTTCTCTCCATTCACTAAATTTTGCTGAGGAAATGTGGATGGCTGACAGAGAAGGGTTAAGTGGTCGGATGCTGGGGAATAGAGTGTAAGGGAAGCTATTATACCAACAAAATGTTGAGAGTCTTCTAATTTTTAGCCAATTGTTTAAAAGACGACAGACGGTAATGTTTATGAGATGTATAATTCAAGGCAAATCTGTCCAGATAGAGAGGAGAAAGCATTTTTAACTTGGCTAACAAATGTTGAGCCGCATTCAAATAAATAAAACCAACAAAACCCAAGGCACATAATTGCAACATTGGAGAGATGGAGAACAATCTTATTTTCCTTTTTAAAAAAGAATTATATGTACTTGAACAAGGAGTTGAGATTTTTCTATCCTTCACTGCTGGTCATTTATATTATCAGTCACGGGTGAAGACAGGATATGTCCCCACATCTCAAGTATTTGACAATTGTCTACATTTTCCAAGGTCATATTGCATGCCAGGTTTTCAGTTCTCTCAATGTTTTGTTTTGAGCCAAATACCATGATCTTTGTTTCATTAATATTTAAGAGTAATTTAGATTGTGCCAGATGATCTTAAAGCTCATTTAAATCAGCCTGAAGATAATATTAAGCTTTCTCCCAGCATAATCTACCACCATAAATGATAGTGTCATCTGCATATAAATGATGGGCTGAATATGATAATGAATAGCAGAGATTATCAATATAGAATGACAACTGCATTTGATTTCGGATAACTCTTTCAAGGATCCGTTATTCTATTTTCAGAGTTAAAGATGCATTGTTTTTGTCCAAATCTTCTAAGGAAAACACAAAGGTTTTCATGGAATGAATTCTTTATTGTGTTAGAAGGAGGGGGGAAATGTCTACAAATTTTACATGAATTGTTTTGCAAATACAAGAATTAGAGTTAACACAGATAATTACTTTATTGGATTGAGCAAGTGTCTCTTGGCAATTGCTGTTGCCTCTCCGTTTTTCCCTCTTCCTCCTCCTTCTCCTGCTCTTCCTTCCCCTCCTTATGCTGATAACAATTACACTTTAAAATATGTTTCACTTGAGACTGGCTTGCACCCTTAGTTAAACTGCCATAGGCCTATGGGATGCCTTTCATGCTACCTTCTGGGGTATATCCTTTCAGACTAAAAAAACATTTTAATAAATCACATCTTCCCTTTTTGTTGACCTAGAACTGACTGGTATGTCTTATTTGAAGAAAATACAAATTTCAGATAACTATGTATCAATTATGAATTGTAAGAATTAAATTAAGGACCTATAGTTCTCTGCTAAGAGAAGACTATTTTTAAAGTTGAAGGGGAAAAACGTAATATGGAGAAATGAAGAAAAAGACAAAAAGAAAAGTCCATGCCAATGAACACACATTCACTTTTGTGTGGGTGAAGATAGAGGCCCATGGTTGCAAGTAGAGTCATATTTCATTTTCTTAACGGATGCTGGGCAAAGTCATGCAAATGGTGGTTATTTTTTTCTTCTTCCCATCTCTTTTTTCTTCCTTTCATCTGAGTGTACCATCTGGATTTCCCTAAACACATAGGGGTCTCTAAACTGCATTCAGGAGTGATGGGAGGTGCTCTTGAAGTTTTAAAGCTGGTAAAGAAGGTGGCGTTTGCTCTTGGGCTGGGAAGGAATGTTTCTCCAGTTTTTAGATTCAGCAGAGCTGACACTGTTGAATCTGAGCTTAGTGTTGTGTTCCATGGTGTTTTTCTCCAAACACAACACTAAGCTTCCTTTGGTCAACTACATGTGTGTTTTATTGAGATGTAACTGACATATAACACTATATTAGTTTTAGATGTACACAATACACTGAGTGGCCAGATTTTTATGACCAGCCAGATTATTATGACCACCCCATCAGTACAATGAAGTGAATTAGTTATGCAAATAATAATAATGCAGGGGAACCCAGGCGGAGCTGGAGCGTGAGAGAAGCAAAGGAAGAGAGCGGAGAGAACCAATGTGGGTGGCCCTGCGGGCCCTTGCAACCCCGCCCTGGTTACCTCTCTGACCAGGCCCTCCTTTGTGTCCCCTGAATCTCCGAGTCCTCCCCTCCCTGCCCCACTAGAATGCGTTAGACTGCAGTGGTTCTCAACCTGTGGGTCGCGACCCCTTTGGCGGTCGAACGACCCTTTCACAGGGGTTGCCTAAGACCATCCTGCATATCAGATATTTACATTATGATTCATAACAGTAGCAACATTACAGTTATGAAGTAGCAACGAAAATAATTTTATGGTTGGATCACAACATGAGGAACTGTATTTAAAGGGCCAGAAGGTTGAGAACCACTGGTCTAGTTGATATCCACCACCTCACATAGTTGCAGGTTTTTATTTCTTCGGATGAGAACATTTAAAATCTACCCTGTTAGCAATTTTCAGATATGAGATTTGATGTCTATACACACTTGTGAAACTTTTACAAGTTCCTCACCACATGGGCCTCCCATAAGGCTACTTGAGCATCCTTGTGGCATGGCAGCCAGCTTCCACTGGAGTGATTGATCCAAGAGAGAGAACAAGGAAGAAGGAAGCCACTATGCCCTTTATATCCTAAACTCAAATGTCTTGCACCATCACTTCTACCGAATTCTATTTGTTAGAACTAAGTCACTAAATACAACCCACACTTAAGGGAAGGGGAATTAAAAGTCCACCTTTTAAAGGGAGAGATAACAGAGAATCCATGGACATATTTTAAAACCATCACAATTGGTGTTGGAGATTAGTGGCTTTCTTCATTTTAGTCATCTTTTCCCCCAGACAGAGTCCTTAGTCCTGGATTCCATCATGAAGCCAATTGCACAGCTGGCAAAGGTAATATCCCCTGGGTTAACTCCTTCATCTCCTCCCCCACTTTTTGGTCTTCAGCTCATTTGCCCTAGCAACCCCACAGTTACCTGTCTAGCTCCTGCTTAGTTCTGTCAGGTCTCCTGGTGGATTGACAGTCTCTGCTCAGTGTGGTTCTGCTGCCAAGAGGTGGACATGGGGATGAGGAATGCTTTGGACCAGGAATGAGGTGGAGGTAAAAGAAAAGAGGCCAAGTGTGTGGTCTGGTCTCACAATCAGCCCTTTCCCCGGGGATCTCCTGGGAGCATATTTCTATTATGCTAATGGAGTATTTGTCTTACTGCCAAACCTGAATGACATTATACAAGGTCTGGCTTTGAGCTCTTGGAAATTGAAGTTAGAGCAGGAGGGAAGGATCCTGTCTACCACATTGGAAACTTAGATTTTAAATTAATTATACATAATTAGCATAATTTACTTACACTTAGGACAGAAGTTTTCAAAGTATGTGCTGAGGAACCCAAGATTCTGTAGAGATCTTTTGGGAATTTTGCAAATATTTTATTTAAACATTTAAAATACCATGTGTTTTTTATTATAAACAAATAATATATAGCAAGTTTTAACAATCAGCACATTAGCTTATGCCTATCAAGCTAACTTTGTGTGTGTGAGCCCAGATATTAGAATAAAGCTTTTCTTACTATCACTATAAACTGAAAAGTGTCTTGAGTTTGTAAAGCCAATGTTGTTGTTGTTGTTGCTTTTTCAAAAACTGTTACTGTCTTCATCTGTGGGAATAAGACTTTCCTCCCTATTATACAATCAAAACAAAGTCTTAAAATAATTAGTCTGATAGCACTTCAATCTACTAGTACATCCTTAACTCGCCATTTTAAATTGTGTGTCACAAAGATTTTCCATTATCCCCTTGCTTGACTTCTAATAAATAAAAGTTATAAATTAAAGCCTATAAAACATTTCATAATAATGTGTCAGTTTTAATCTGTTTTATATACTAATGTATCAGAATGCTTGCTGTTGCAAATTACAGAAAACCCAACTCAAAATGGCTAAAGCAATAAGCGGATTTGTCATCTTATGTAAAAGGAAATTTCAGGGTCGGGCAATTTTATGGCTCAGCAACCTCCTGGAGGAGACAGGTTCCTCCCATTTTCTGCTTTGCTCTCTTCAGGGTGTTGTCTTTGGGTTAACTCCCCTCAAGAGAGCAAGACGGTTGCCAGAGGTCCAAGCATCCCATGCCCACATGGAAATACCTCGTGGGAGAAAAGGGCAAGTTGTCTCTCCTGAGGAGCAAGTAATTTTTTCCAGAAGCCTGGAAAGGTCTCCTCTGGCATTTCATTGCCCTGAACCTGTCTACACCAGGCATGGCAAGGAGAAGGCCCACCGTAATCAGCTGTTCTCAAGTTGTGGAGGGGAGGTGTGGACCCCTAGCAAGACCAGAGCTCAGCTAGCAGGTGCCTAGGAGAGAAAGGCTGTGAGGTCCCTGCTCACGGTGTCCGCTAGGATTTGGGTTCCTTACAGGAGACATTTGATAAAAAAATTGTGTTACTAAAAATTTGTTAATAAAATTTTGTAAAAGTGATCTATAATAACAAAAATATATTGTGGCTGACCAGAGGGCGTGAGTGGAAGGCCAAAGGAGGACAAGGAAGCATGAAGGGGTGATGGATGCATTGATAATCTTGATGGTCGTGAATGTTTCACAAGTGTATACATATGGCGAATCTCATCAAATTTACACTGTAAATATGCACAATTTATTGGGCCTCAATTATATGTAAATAAAGCTGTAAGGAGGAAAAAAGAGAGATTGAACCCTCTCAACTGAAATTACTTAACACGGGAATACTAATCATCTTTTTCTAGGGTAAATTTTCTTTGTAATTTTACATCTGTTTTTTTCAGGTTTATGTTTCCACAATAATCCCACAGTCATGTCAGTAGGTCCTGTCTATTTACCAGCACTTAGGCTTAATGAGGCTTCTAGAGACACCGGCTGAGGAAGATGTAAAATTCATCTTTTCTCTTTTGCTTGGTCCCACTTGCAGCTCCTGGTTTCAAGGATTCCACCTCTGGAGCCAGCATTCGGGGCAGGTGCCTCCCTCTGCACCTGCTGCAGCCCGTCTCAAGCTGCCCTTTCTCCTCTCCTGTGTGCCAGAAGCTCCGTCAAGGTGAGTGGCAGCTGTGTGCCTGGAGAAGGTGAGCAAAAGTTCAGGTGGTGGGGAGATCGGCTCCATCAGCCTCACAGAGACCCACCTCCTTAGCTGGAGAGATGCATAAAAGAGAAATCATAGTTCTGGCCGGCATGGGTCAATGGTTAGAGTGTTGGCCTTGCACCTGAGCGTCATGGGTTTGATTCCTGGTCAAAGGCACGTACCTGGGTTGCAGATTTGATCCCTGCCCCTAAAAGTTCAGGTGGTGGGGAGATCGGCTCCATCAGCCTCACAGAGACCCACCTCCTTAGCTGGAGAGATGCATAAAAGAGAAATCATAGTTCTGGCCGGCATGGGTCAATGGTTAGAGTGTTGGCCTTGCACCTGAGCGTCATGGGTTTGATTCCTGGTCAAAGGCACGTACCTGGGTTGCAGGTTCGATCCCTGCCCCTGGTTGGGGCGCATGTAGGAGGCAACCAATTGATGTGTCTCTCTCACATTGATGTTTCTCTCTTTCTCCTCTCCCCGCTTCCACTCTCATTAAGAATCAATGGGAAAAATATCCTCACTCCTTGGGTGGGGATTTAAAAAAAAAGAGAGAGAGAGAAATGGTAGCAGTGAAACCGAAGGCAGCCAGACTGTCACTGCCTGCCATGGTCCCCTGAGATAGAGGTTTGTGGAGGTGAGGTCCCCAAGGCCCTCTTTCCAGCTTCACATCTTTGTTTGTCTGCATTTTCCATTAACTGATGTCGCTGTGGCATCTGTGGTGATGATGACACAGATCCCCAGGAACAAGCCTGCTCAGTGCAGACCCCAGAGCTGACTGAATTGAGTATGGGGTTAGGGCGAAGGCTTATCAATCGATACCTTAACAGTCACGTTGATACTCAAGGAGATGATAAATCACCGCTAGAATCACTCCTCCCCTTGGTATTACATGTATTGAAAATATTTTTTGGAATTTATGGAGCGGCTATTAAGAGTCAGGCACTACACCAAGCACTTTATATACATTATCTATTTAAATCCGTGCATTAACCCTGCAAGGAAGTTGCTGTGATCCACATTCTAAAGATGAGAAAACTGAAGCGCAAAGAAACAGAAAGACCATATACTTACTAGGTAGCATAGCTGGGACTTGCCCCTGGGTATGTCTAGCTCCAAACCCAGTTCCTGGCTTTCTCTAGCAGACCACCCACCCATTCCCCGGACCACAGTCTGCTCGTCTCACATCTCCTCTTTCTGTGTCCTACTCCAAGTTTCGTATGCCCCTCCATCCCAGCTTCCTAACAGGTTGGCAAAGCAGCATGAGTTGATGAAGAATTGAGCCATTAATACTTGCATTTTCAGAATAGAAAAAGATAAAAAAGCAGTCTGGGCCTCGAGGAGTGAATCAGGAAGACTGTAATGGGGTCAACAATACAGAGCGCTTTCCAAATCTCCCTTTCCAATTCTGGTAGATAGCGCTCACCTCCAAGCTCTTTCTCAAAGCAGTCCTAAGCAATGGTACGGCCAAGGAGACGATTTTGAGGTGGGGCGGGGAGGGGGGGGGTGTGCATGGGAGAGCTCCAGAGCAGGACACCTCAGGGTTATATAGGTGGACACCGATGCCAAGCCCTTCTGTCCATGGAGCCAGACACGTCCACCCCTGAGGGGCCTGTGGCATTCATTTGTTTCCTTTCTCTGGCCTGCCAGGCCCTCAATGTGCTCTCGTAAAAAGCAAAGGGCACGGGAGAGCAGAACAGAGAAGCAAGAGGAAATGAAAGCCCTTTTGGGAAAGGCAACTGTGACAAATTGAAAGGGTGGAGGAAATACTAGTATAAACAAGAGGGTGGGGGGGGAGGAAGGCTGCGGGTATGTAAGCAAAAGAAGTCTGTGTGTGTAGCCCCTGGACCAGCAGAGCACCGATTTGTTTTCTATAAAAAGAGATGTGTTATTTCTTTTTTCTCCCCTCTCTTGGCAAATAATGACAAAGAAGAATGGTTGCGGAGTTTACTGAAATGAAATAGTCTGCAGGGGTATTCCGAGTGAATGAAATGTGCTCTCAGATATCTTATCATGTTCCCCCACCAACTTGTTTTTATTTCAAATTGCTTACAACAGGTGCCATAGTCTGGGCAAAGTATAATACTGTACCTTGCAACAGCTGTGCGTAGAGCTCGCATAGAAATAGTAAAGAAAGGTTACACAACGCGACCGGTCTCATGTGGCTCGGAGCAGCTCTAGAATGTAAAACATTTCCTTGTCCTCGAGTTAAATTGGGCCCCCGTGATATATGTTCTGTAACTTAATATGAAAGGCTGCTGATGGATGGGTGGACACCATGGCCACCAAAGCTGGCTGTGGGCACCTGCAAGGAACACGTGTGCCCTGAATGGACCCAGGTCTGCAAATGTAGGCCTCCCTGAAACGGTGTTTGCTCGGTGTGTGCAGGTGGGCCCTCCTAACATGTGGGAAAGACTGTAATTTAATGCCGATGTCACCCACACCTAAGCTGTCTCAAGCTGCAGCCCAAAGAGAATAAACTGTATGAACAAACTCCTCACACCCTCGTTCCAACTCAAGAAGCATATATGACTGCAAGTGAGTGACCGTGGCGCCATTAAATCTGTTCTCATCCTTAAACGTCAGTTCTTTATTTGTAACAGACTTACAGAGGGACCATGTATAGTTGACGATGGTACCCTACACACTAGTAGAGCAGTGAGAACTATTGGTTAAGAGGGCTTTCTTAATTTGATAAAATATGTCAGAGCCATACAGGACATAATCCAGTTATTCCCCAGGTATTTTTCTGCATGTGATTAGAAGTGGAACAGAAAGCTCTCAGGGGGCAGATGTCTAGCCACGTATATTCAGTCAGGATTCTGAGTTGCATGCAACAGAAACAGATTCCGGCAGATGATAGCAGAAAAGGAACATACTCAAGCTATAACATTTAACTCACAATGTTTTGCTGAGGCTCTGCAGGGCCTGAAAATTGGGAACAATAGCCCCAATCATACTGCAGCGCTTGCCCAATGAGGCCACTGATGCTGCTGAGCCTTAGATCCTATGGCTGGTCCTACCCACACCATCAGCACCGGTATTGCTGGCCCAGCAGCTCTTTCTACTAATCCTGACACTACCCTATGCAGGCATATGAACCCTGAGCCTCTGCAGTAGCCCAGGGTGATTAGCCAAGTGGAGGGCATGAGCTGGGACCCCAGGAAGGGTTTTGGAGTTGACGTACTACGAGGGAAATCAGTGGATAATCATCATTCTGCCATTTTGATAGACTGTGGGCAGGGCAACCATGTTTCTTGTCCACATCTCTATCCCTAGGCCCTATCACCTGGCACTTAGAGAGGGCTCAATAAGCATTTGTTGAAATGAATTAAAATTGAATTTTAAATTTAGAAGCACCCTTTCCAAGGGCTGACTGCCAGTTACTATTGCAAATTAGTTCTAGTAAATCAGAGTAAATCAGAAAGGCAATGAAAAATAGACTCTCCGCGCCTGGTGGTTGTGTGCACTGATCTACCACATTGCCCTCGGACCTGCGGGTTAGTGGCTAGTTTGTTTGTTTGTTTTTATGCTCAGTAACAGCTTTACTTTTTCTAGTAATTACAGTGTGTGCCTGTGCTTGTCCATCCATGTGAGCATATTGACTAAAGGTTATTTTTCCATTAAGAAAAAAACTTTCCTCACCTTCATCTGGAGATCAGAGTATTTCCAGAGTATTTGCTTCTGTTTTGTGAGACTTCTCTCTTTGGGAAGAGGGAAGAGGGATCTTTGCCTGTAGGCAAAAAATATGTATGTATATTTTCAAAGGTCTATTTGAGTGTGTGGACCATTTGGTGGTCCATACATCCTGTTCCTGTTGAATTACTTCAGATGTTTTGTTTCCTATTCATTTCTTCCTGGTCCTTTGCAGCATCCCCAAGTATAAGACTGGAGAATAGAGAGTATTGTAGATCATTCCTCAAGCAGATTCAGCTAGATGGTCATTGTTAACACACAATTTGTATTGGAGACTGCAGTATGGATTGCTTCCCATAGTAAACATGCCAAAAAAACTTTTAATTGATTTTGGATGAATCATACATTTTTATGCCCTTGATTCAGAAAAATGCCTTTTAAAATTTAAAGTTCCAAAAATCTCAAGAGCATCAAATTTGGAGAACTGAAAAGTGCTTAAAAATGATCATGAAATAGATTCCATCTGTTTTAACTTCAATTGGATGGAAGTATGAATGTGCCCATTCTCTGCCATAAAGAGTTATGTTCTTCAGATGGGAGAGTTATTTTTTGGCATGTATGTGTGAGTGTGTGTGTTAAGTTTGTATGTGTGTTAAGTTTTTCTACATGTATTCTCTCCCTCATTAGTGCAGAAATTATTTTCAAAAAATGGTTTGCATCCTTCAATTTTTAAAAATGTGGCATTTTGGAGCATTGTCCATACATAAAAAGGTTGCAGGTTCGATTCCCAGTCAGGGTACATACCTAGGTTGCAGGTTTAACCCATAGTTGGGGTTTGTATGGGAGAAAACTGATCAATGTTTGTCTCTCACATCAAAGTTTTTTTCCCTCTCTCTTAAAATAAAAAAAATAAAAAAATAAAAAATATTCTTGGGTAAGGATTAAAAAAACCCCCCAAAAACAGAAAAATATGGCATCTTGATTCCAATTATGCTTAAATAAGTATATGTGAAATGAAAGTTATTTCTGATTGAGTAATTATTGATTATTAAATATTTTTACTTTTTCTTTTCTGTAGTTTTCAATAATGAGGATGTATTACTTTCATGATCAGAAAAAAATAAATATTACAGGCATTTTTTCTCTGTATTATCATTCTTCTCATTCTGCAGAACATGCACCAAAAATAACAGAGCTTATGGGGAAAATAGGATTGGGATAGATCACTCAAACCTATAAAAATTTGAAAACACAATATTAATAAAAATCTATAGCAATCCTAATAAAAAAATAGTGGCATAGGTAAACATATGGGCATATGAAGCCTGGGATTCATACTTCCTCCTTTGAAATATATGTCTTAGAAGGAATTCATTTCTGATAGACAACATTTTCATTAATATTAAAATTTAGATTTTGAGTGTAGCCTTCATTTATTCATTATTTTAACACATAGCATAATATTTTTGCAACTTCTTTATCTTCACTCTTAGTGTTCTTACAATAGCTTAAGAAAGTGGAAACATAGGGTACTAGCAGCCACTAAATCAGACAATGCATGCATTACAGAAACATCAAGACTATAGATTTTCAGTCCCCCCTGCCCGAAGTTGGCAAACAGTTGTGATATCTTAATTTTGAAAAAGCTTACCTCAGATTGGTTCAAAGTGTTAACATGCTATGGGAAATTGCATAAGAATCAACATGACTTCTGCATTATACTGACCTCATCCTCTACTTACTGATTGCTTGTAATCTAATTTATATTAAAGAAACATGCATTGCCACAGAGAAGACTGGACTGAAAATGCTAGGTCTGGTAAATGTGGTGCCTACCCTGTAGATGGCTGGAAAGAGCAACAAGAAGAAAAATCTGGGTAAACTGCAAAATTAAAACTTTTCTTGAACCATGAAGAGCTGAGGTTGCACAGCAGCCAAGAAGTCTAAAATTTAAGGAAAAATGGGTTTCTCCTAAAAAATATGAGCATAAACACTAGTTCATCTATGGCAGAACGTGGGAGGAAATGATGTCACGTGATATTCTCCTGGGTAAGAAGAATTCAGCTAAAATTTTAATGAATTGCCTAAATGAGGTGGGCTAGTGTGAGAGCATAGAACTCAGGGATCCACAGACATGTGGGGCGCTGCATCTATTTCCAGCCTCTTCTCCATGAACCTTCTTGTGTGCTCATGGGTAAGAATGGGGCATGGTGGGAGGTCTGAGAGTGCAACTGTCACCACAGAAACATCACAAAGCCTTCCTTCCTATGGAGCAAAAGTTTCAAGCTCTTT
Source organism: Myotis brandtii (assembly GCF_000412655.1). Lineage (NCBI taxonomy): Eukaryota > Metazoa > Chordata > Mammalia > Chiroptera > Vespertilionidae > Myotis > Myotis brandtii. The sequence goes on along the minus strand of NW_005363098.1, from coordinate 3,472,576 downwards.
AAGGTGGGCAACAAAACATGACACTCACAGGGCATGACGAGAGAGTAGAGAACGCACACATTTACCTCTGGAGCCGGGGCAGGAGGCATCCTAGGCCTGCACCAATATCATGCGAAACCTCCTTCCACTGGGGAGGGCAGAAGGCTTTCCTCCGTACAAGACCCACCAAAGATACAAGGCAGTTTGGCCGTCATTGGGAGGAGGGGCAGGATCACTGAGAAAGCTCCCAAACTTAGATTCAGGACGTACAGCTTGGCTAAAACGGAGAGTTAGCCAGGACAACAAAGATGCCACCTCCACTCCCCTTCCACCATCAGGGTAGCAAACTCCAAGTAAGAAGCAGAAGCTGTCTCCTGTTGGATTAGGAGCAAAAGCATTGAAAAGGATCCACCTTGAAGCACAGGCACATAAAGAAGGGGGAAAAGGAGAGTAGAATAGCCAGCACTCTAAGCACAAGGCAAAGTTAGACCAGGATTTCTCAACTATGGACATTTTGGGTCCTATAGTTCTTTGCTGTTCTTTGCATTATAGGATGTTTAGTAGCTGCCCTGGCCTCTACTCATTAAATTCTGGTATGATCCCTCCCCCCAGTTGTGACAATCTAAAACATTTCCAGATGTCCCCTTGGGTGAAATCACCCTTGGTTGAGAACCACTGAATTAGAGAAATTAGAAGCTAGCAGTGAACTGAAGGGGGCCATAAGGATAATAAAACCCAAATCCACCTCAACTTCAGACTAGATTGACTTAACCTCACACTAAAAGCCTGGCATAAGAAAAGGCATGCTTAGCCCTGGCCAGTGTTGCTCAATAGCTAGAGTGTCAGCCTGAGCACAGGAGGGTCACAGGTTCAATTCCCATTCAAGGGCACATACCTGGGTTGCAGGTTTGATCCCCACTCATGGTCAGGGAAAGTGAAATAAACATTTATTTAGATAAGCAAAAGCAGAGACAATTTATTCCCAGCAACTCAAGAAATGTTAAAGGAAGCTCTCCAGGAGCTTCCAGGATAAATAAATATGATATCTAACAGAAACTTAGATCTACTCCCCCCAAACTACAGCTCTCTGGAAATGGTTCAAATGAATGTAAAAATAATTTTTCTTATTTTTAATCATTCTCTAAAGTAAAAGACATTGACTCTCTGAAACAAAAATAATAGGAATGTATTGCAGGTTTATCGCATATGTAAAAGTAAGATAGATGTATGGCAATAATAGAACAAAAGACAAGAGGGATGAATTGGAACTTTACATTATAAGGTCCTTACACTATACATGAATCCTTATAATATTATTTAAGCTCACCTGTAATTAATTAAGGTGTATATTATAAATTTTAGAGCATCCATTAAAATTTTTTAAAAAAGAGATCTAAATAATAAGCCAATGCTACTGATAAAATAAAACTGTCTCCATTTGTAAATATCAAAAGTCTATATTAAAAACACACACCTAAAGAACCTATTAAGAAAAGCTACTAGAATTGGTAAGCAATGTTAGCAAGGATGAAGGATACAAGATCAATATACCAAAAGCAATTGTATTTATCTACACTGGCAATGATCATTTGTAAACTAAAATTAAATATACACTGTTTAAAATAAAGTGTCATTACTTAGGTTAAAATCTAGCAAAATTTATGCAAGATCTGTATTCTGAAAATTATAAAACTTTTATAAATATCAAATAAGATCTAAATAAATGAAGAAATATACTATGTTTATGAATGGACAGTTTTAATATTGTTAAGATTATAATTTTTTCCTAAATTGATCTATAGATTGATTGCAACCTCAAATAAAATCCCAGTGAGATATCTGTAAAAATCAGTAAGCTAATTCTAAAATGTATATGGAAACTAGAACAGCCAAACACATAGATCAACTGAACAGAATAGAAAGTTAAGTCTAAAACATAGAGCCAAACATAGTACATCTTTAGTTGATTTTCAACAAAAGTTCAAAGGCATTCCAATGGGAAAAGGATAGATTTTTAATGAATGGTCCTGGAAGAATTTTAGACCCTTATACAACAACAACAACAATAACATTGACCCATACATCTATAAAACTGAAAACAGGAGAAAAATCTTTGTAACCTTGGATTAAGCAATGAGTTCTTAAATACCAAAACCAAAAACACAATCCAGTTGATAAGTTAGGCTTTTTAAAAGTTGAAAACTTTTGCCCTTTGGAAGACAGTATTATTAAACACACACACACACACACACACACACACACACACACACACACACACAAACTGTGAGAAAATATTTGTAAACCCTATATCTCATAAATGGCTTATTTGCAGAATATAGAAATCTCACATCTCAATTGTAAGAAAACAAGCAACCTCATAGAATATGGGCAGAATTTTAACAGACATGTCGTCAGAGAAGCTATATGTGCAAATAAGCACATGAAAAGATGTTCAGCATCATTAATCATTATGGTAATGCAAGCTAAACCCACAATGAGATACAATTGATACAACTACATATTTATCATAATGGCTAACATAAAACCTAACAATAACCAAGATTGATCTGGACGTGGAACAACCGAAACTCTCATACATTGCTGGTGGAAATAAAACGATACAGCCATTTAGTAAAACAGTTTCTTATAAAGTCAAATATCCATGTCCTAGATGACCCAACAATCTCACCCTTAGGTATTTACCAAGAGAAATGAAACTCATAGTCACACAAAAATCTGCATTTGAATGTTTATAGCAACTTTGCTAATAATCACCCCCCTCAAGAAAACAATGGAACTAACCCAAATGTCCTCCAACTGGTTAAGGGATAAATAAACTGTGGCACATCCATACATTAATAAAAAAAAAAGAGAACAAGTTATAGATCTGTGCAACATGTATATATCTGAAGTGAATCATGCTACATGAAAGAAGTCGGGTCCAAAGAGCTGCATGTTGTGCTTCCAACTGTAAGATATTCTGGAAAAGGCAAAACTATGGGACAGAAACCAGATCAGCAATTGCCAGGGGCTAAGCCATCAGGATTGACTGCAAAGGGGCCTGAGGGAACTTTTTGGGATGATGCAAATGTTTTATATCTCGATTGTGGTGATAGCAACATGACTGTATGCATTTGTTAGAACTGATGGAAATGTACATTTAACAGGGCAATTTCCCTGTACATAAATTATATCCCCTGCCCCCAAATTTAAATCTGAAAAAAAATATCTAAAATGTTCATAATGAAAGGTAAAAACCAAGCTGGTTCCCCGGTTCCTAATTGATCTGCCGTCTACAGCTGTTAAAGAGAGTGCTGCTTTCTGTGGTACAAAGTTTGTGAGCCTAAGGGCACCACGCCTCTGCAGAGCAGATCCAGCCTGCCCAGGCTTTTCAGGAGTGGGCAGGATGCTGGGCCCAGGCCTGCTTCCCTCGCTCATGCTTACAGAGGCTGCTTCAGACCAGTGGGAGCTGAGCCCTTCCACACCAACTCTCACAGGTATCCCTGTTCTGGGAGATAGCGCAGCCTTCTGATGCATGCCTGAGGTACCCCATCAGTTTCCAAACCTTGGAGTGAAGCTCAAGTTGACTCCTGGAGGCAAACCCTCTGAGAATGTGGAAGGGTCTCAGAGCCGCCAAAGGGGTGTTTTGGTGACAGCTTGAACTGTTTTGCAGACAGGGCTCTCAGGGCCCCAGGCCAGGAGTTAAAACTCCTGATGTTCATAGTCACTTTATCCTCTCCGCCCACTCCGTGGAGCCTGTCAGGAAGGCATTCAGAGCAGCAGCGGGTCAACAGATGTACACTGGCTGCTGCGTGGAGCCCAGCAGGGAGGATTAGGGCGACGAGAAAGGCCACTCTGTCCAGAAGGCTGAATTTCTCAGCTTCCTTGAGGTTAAGCCTAACCCTCCCTGTTCGCTCCATGGAGCCACTCTTCCTTTGCATTTATAAACCTTTGCTCCTGCACTGATTCCATCTAATGGCCAGGTAACTAGCTAGAACTGAACATGTCACCTTCAATTAGAAGGCCTGCACTTTAACAAATTGCTTGTCTGCATTGCTGAGGTTCTAGGGAGGTAGCAATGAAGAGGAGGAGAGAAGGGGAAAGGAAAGGAAGGATGGAGCAAGTCACAAAATAAAAAAGAGAGTCACAGCTAAAGAACTGAGTCGGGCACTTCTGTCTCTATAATGTATTATCTTTCATTTCCACCTGCCTCCAGGCCTTGACTTGGCTAAAATTATTTTGGTCCTTCCCAGACACCCTTCTAAATGTTTGCCCAGGACACCTTGATTGAACTGAGGAAAAATGGGTCATTTAAGAGACCTGCAATTCAGGAATAAGGCGTGTGTTTAAAGCTCCTCTGCTCCTCCATTTCCACCCCATCGGATGGCAAAAGAGAGGCTTCCTGAGCTTTCTATAGCAGGAACCTTTTGGTGAAGCAAAGATCATCTGGGCCCTGGCCAAGCCAAGCGGAGACGCTGCCTGTGAGAGAGACAAGCTGGTGAGCATTTGTGCAGGCTCTGGTACCTGGAGCAAAAATATGCTGAGCTGCAAATTATGGCTTTCGGATGTCACCACTGCCATCTGACATTGCGCTTCAGCTGTTCACATCTTCATTACCGTGCTGCAGCCTCCCATTTAGGCTGTTACCTTGTGAGACAGATTTATGTTACGTGGGTTACTGTACACCCTGAGCAACAGTGCTCACCAAGGGGTGTCAGACTGATTGCCAAAACCGAGGGAGAGGCTCAGCCTTTATCAGTTTCTGTGTGTGTGTGTGTGTGTGTGTGTGTGTACCTGCGTGCGCCTGCATGTGTGTGCCTCCTCCAGGCTCCGTCTTGTAACAGCTGAAAGGAACCAGGCTCCCGCTACAGGAACTGGTTCTCTGTGTGGTTTTCTCATCTCCCTTTGCTTCCGTAAGGCCTCCCTGCTGGTCCATCTGCCAGATCCGTCCTCTCCCCCTCTCTCCTGCTCCTCTTTGAGGTGGTAACTAGACCAACACAGCAATGCCCTTGTGGCTCCCTTCTCAGTCTCTCAGCTCTCTCAGATTAATGGAACAGAAGCATGTGCTTGCATCTGATGCCAGTAATCATATCCTGAGTGACCACAGAGCGGGAGATTAAGCAGAGGTACTGGCCGGGCCCCGGGGATATGGTTACAGGAAGAAAGTGTTTCTTGACAGCAGCGGCTCTGGATCCCTCTCACTTGCTCCCTCCTCCTTCCCAGGCTCCTAAGTCCCTTGGATATTTTCCATAAGATTAATTAGAGTCTATCCAGCAGTGGTCCGAGTCACTCAGGAACTAGGTTTTGAACTACTTTTTGATCTGCACTCATGGATGTGAACAGAACTTATTTTCATATTCCTGACTTTGATGCAGCCCCTCTGATGATGTACTTTGGGCATGTATTTTTAAATAGTGAGACATGAACTAGTGTGTGGTCATCTAGCCTGATGTCTAATTCAACAAATATCAACCGAGAGCCAATTGCTCCTCTGAGGAGTAGGAACAAATCCCTGCCCAAGGGACCCTAGTGGGGACAACGAGGTACATACTCAAAATGCCATCACCTGAGGTTATATGTGATGAGTATGTTGAGAGAACACAGTGAACCCAGGAGCACAGGGAAAGGAAAGCACTTCCGGCTGGGGAAACCCCGGGAGGCTCAGGAAAGAAAGATGCAAAGAAAGGTAGGATTGAAAGAAAGGTAGGATTTTGAAAGATGCAAATAAAAAGAAAAGGTATTACATGAGAAAGGTCCAGCTTGAGCAAAACCCAAGGAAGAGAAGACGCAGGTATTCTGAGATGAGTGGGAATTTGAGTTAGACTGCAGAAATTTGTTCTGAAGGGGAAGTGATGAGCGGATCTGGAGAGCTTTGAACTTTGAAGAATTTAATGCCAGACTTGGGAGTTGGGAATGTATACTATCATCAGTGGGGGCCATTGAAAGGTTTAGAGCAGGGGAGTGACAAGCAGATAATGCTTTCTTGGTTGAGCTCCAAGAAGAGTGCCTTTGAAGAAACACAGAATATAGATTGTGAGGAGGGGATGGGAGGAGGAGAGGGCAGAGATGGATCAGTGAGGAGGTTGTTGCAATGGTTTGAAAGAGAGTTGAAAAGGAACACTTGGTGGAAGTAGATAGATGGTGATGGAGGAGAGACACTGCAAAGAGAGAATTTGGTAACTAGTTGGATTTGGGAGGTGAGGCCAATGGGTAGGCCAGAGATGATGCTAAGATTTTGAGAGTGGATAGTGGAAGGGTGGTGCCTTTAAAAGATAGGGAAATGAAGAGAGGAACAAATTAGGAGTAGAAATCGACCAGTTCAGGCTGGAATATTTAGACGTCCAGAGGAGGCACCTGGGACGAGATGCCTTGCAGGGGATGGACTCAGCCTGGTGTTGACAAAAGAGATTGATGTGAGGATCATCTGTGTGGAGGTGCCAGGTAAGGTCCCAGGGTGGGAAGATAGTAAAGGAGGCAGCACAGAGAGGGTGGGGAGCTCAGGTCCCTGGGGAGACAGGCACATTAGTAAGATAGGAAGTAAGGCGGGTGTCCTGTCTCTGAAACCAAGAGGGCAGAGATTTCCTGTCAAATGCTGAACTTCTGAGGATGAGGATGGGGCACGTCTGCCGGTCTGGGCTGAGGAGGAGGCCCCTGGGCCCTTCCTGAGGCTCCATCAGGAGGGAGGTGGGGCGGAAGCCAGATCAGAAGCCAGTGAAGAGCGAGTGGGTGGTGAGGAAGTGTAGGCAGAAGTGTATTTCCTGGAGAGCTTTTAAAAATAGGACTGAGGTCCATCATTCAGAGATGGTTCAAGGGCCTTCAGTCTGGTATCCAGGAGACAGATTTCAGAGGCTGCAAGGAGCCAAAAGCTGAGATCTCTGGTGGGTGGTATTTCCCTCTGAAGCCAGAAACCTTGGTGTGTGTCTATTGTAGCAGGTGAGGAGTTGGGTGTATTAGGAGGCACTCACTAGTCAAAGAAGCCAGGTCTCTCCTTCCACAGGGCCCAGTGCAGCTTACCTGAGGAGCCCAGCACAACTTGGGGCTTCTGGACTATTCTTTTTTTTTTAATCCTCTCCCAAGGATATTTTTTTCCATTGTTTTTTTGTTTGTTTGTTTGTTTATTTTTGTGGGGGTTTTTTAGAGAGAGAGAGAAAGTGGAGGGGAGGGCAGAAAGGGGTGAGAGAGAGAGAGAAAAAAACATAGATGTGAGAGAGACACATTGATTGGTCGCCTCCCGCACACACCCCGGGATCGAGCCTGCTACTGAGGAACATGCCCTTGACTGGGAATTGAACTCATGACCCTTCAGTCCGTGGGCTGATGCTCTAACCACTGAGAAAACTAGCCATAGCTCTAGACCAGTGGTTCTCATACTGTGGGTCGCGACCCCTTTGGGGGTCGAATGACCCTTTCACAGGGGTCGCCTAAGACCATCAGAAAACACATATATAATTACATATTGTTTTTGTGATTAATCACTATGCTTTAATTATGTTCAATTTGTAACAATAAAAATACATCCTGCATATCAGATATTTATGTTACGATTCATAACAGTAGCAAAATTACAGTTATGAAGTAGCAACGAAAATAATTTTATGGTTGGGGGTCACCACATCATGAGGAACTGTATTAAAGGGTCGTGGCATTAGGAAGGTTGAGAACCACTGCTCTAGACTATTCTTGAATCTGGTTTTAGGGACCACCCTGGAGTGACTATAGGAAGCATTGCATTTCCAGAACCCTGAATAGTGGTGCATGAAGAATAAACAAAGGGATGTGTCAGCTTCTGGGGTCTCTTTTCTGGTCCTGAGAATTAAAAAGAGTTTTACAGACTTGAGGTTAATTGATCTTTCCTCAGGAGAGGCAACCAAAGAGAAAAAAATCCCATAGGTGATACAACAGGGCCCTAGGGAGGTAGCGATTATCTGGGTTTAGGAAGAACAGGGACTCGACTGCGTGCTGTGGAAATGTCTCCCCTGGCTCCTCGAAGGTGACCCTGACCAGCACAAAGCCACCATCCCAGACTGCTCTCCTCCACCCCCGAAGTCGGCTTAGTCTCCAAGATGCTGCTAGATCTGCCCATGTATGCTTTAGAAACACACATCCTGGCTTTGATCAGCTCCTGGCAGGAGAAACTTCCAGAGATGTGGCATATGGATAAGCTCCCTGCTACCAAGGGAGGTTAGCACGTCTCTATCACTGTTTTGGGAATAAGGCCACTTTGCATTGATATATGCTGTAGTTCTCCATGAAGAGTTTCTGCCTCCCAGCACTCAGTTCTCTAATGTGTATTATCTTAGGGGCTCTCAATGTGCTGTCTCCCACTCTGAAAGCCAAGACTGGGGTGGGGGGAGCAGGTGGGCCTGTGACTCAGGCTCAGTCAATCACATGGGACTCTGCAACTTTCAGGAGAGGCAGAAAGAAACAGGTGCAGTTTATAAATTATTGGCAGTTATTGAAAGTCTAGAGGCACAGCATCGAGTGTCCAGCATAGTGATATCTTACTCTGTGTCCTTACCGCAGTGTCCCAGCCACTTTGTTCCATAGTGACCGAGGCTATGGTTCCAGATCCCAGGCCTCCCTTGCTTTGTGTATGTTTGCCGGGCCTGGCCTGGCCTCCAGTTTTTCTGTCTCCCAATGAATTGGCTTCTCACCCAAGTTAGACTGGGTTTCTGTTGCTTGCAACCAAGAACCTTGACCCAGTGCAGAACAGCTAAGGGATACACTATTAGGACCTGAGAAATTGGCTTAACTGGACCTGAGAGGCAAACAAACACTGTATAAAAGTCACCCTCCTGCAAGGAACTTAGAATGTCATTCTTCTACTGAGAAAGAGATAGAATAAACAAACAAATGATTATACATAAACACACACATATCAGATGGAAAGAGAAAAATTAATTGCAATGAGGGAGTCGAGAGTTGAATGGGTTCTATTTTAGAGAGAATGGTCAAGGAAGACTGCTTGGAGGAGGCAGCATTGAACAGAGGCCTGAATGGAGTGAGGGAGCAGCTGAGTTGGATATTTAGAAGAGCCTTCCAGGCCAAGGGAGCCCCAAGTGCAAACAGCCTGAGGCAAATAAAAAGTTTTACCTTTCTATCTCTCCCCCTGGCACAGGGATCCCTCGCTCCCTTCCTCACTGCCTTTTCTCCTCGCCCCTGCTCATTAAAGTTATGAACACAGATGGGGCTGTCATCAGGGGAGAGCAGCTTTGTGGGCCCACAGCCCCAGCTCTGGGTTCACCCTCTCCCTCCTCCCTCTCCTCCTTTGCTCACCCTGTTATCCTAACTTGTCCTGGCCTCTCATTTGCACCCCAGTCCTGCCCTGACCCACTCTCATCTGGGTGAAACTACTTGTCCTGGCCTCTCATTTGCACCCCAGTCCTGCCCTGACCCACTCTCATCTGGGTGAAACTACTCCCCAAAGAAATAACTCCACAAGCAGCCTTATATGACCGGCTACTGTTGTTGACCATACATCTGGCCTGAGGTAAACGAGGTCAAATGAAATAAAACTCCAACCCAGTGGCCATCACCTCGCTTCCCTTGACAGACACTCCCGTTGGCCCTTGAGTGAACTGACTCTGATGCTTTCTTCTGTCTTAAAAGCAGGTCAGTTTTCATGGCTCGGGAGGTGTGACCTTTCACGCACTTAGGAGTCCCAGGCAGGGCTGGACACCCTTCCAGGGTCTTCTTCTCCAACCCAGGCAGCTACCACCAGTCTTCAGGCGAAGGCAGTGTTGTACTCACCATACCACAGACTAGCCAGCAGGTTCTCTCCAGATTAGTAACTCTGTGCATTGCTTGTGGGCATTTAAATCGGTGTAATAGCCTTTTGGAGGGCTCTTTGGCCATATATATCAAAAGTCTGAAAAATGTAGATTCTCCTGACTCAGTGATTCCACCGCTGGGAATTTATCCTGAGAAAATCAGCAGAGATGCGGCCAAAAACTGCATGTATAAGAATGCTTATTGCAGTGCTAGTAAGAATAGTAAAAAATAAAATAAAATCAGAAAGAATCCACCATGGGGAATCGGTTAAATAATTTATGTACTTCACTATAAAGAAATACTATGAAATACCAGGCAGTTCCTTTCTCTCTCTCTTTCCCCTCCCTCCCTCCCTCCCTCCCTCCCTTCCTTCCTTCCTTCCTTCCTTCCTTCCTTCCATTCATGTTGTTGTTGTTGTTCTCCTTTTGCCCTCTAGATCCACTCTGCATCATTCAGACTCCTGCCCTTGACCACCCTCAGGATTGTCCAGTGGGTGGCACAGCAGGAGATGCCATGGGCTATGTCAGGCAGCTGCCCCTCCTCTGCTGGCCCCTCCCCTCCAGTTCCAGGGGCTGCCCCCTCCTTAACCCTGCAGGCTCCACAGGGGACCTCTTCCAGGTGCTGGTCCAGGTGCTCTTCAGCACCCCTCCTGGTCCCTTCACCTGTCCTCGGGAGGTTAAGGGGAAACTGATTTCCTAGAGGACCCTAATTGATGCAATAAGGGGGGAAATTAAAAACTGTAAAGTTAAGTGGTTGAATCAGGCCAGAAAAGAGTGCAATCCCAACTCTGTTCAGAATAAATATATTCAGAAAAGGAGAACATATCTACACATAGGGAAAAAGTGAGGACTGGAAAGGAAGGAAACATACCACATGACTAACTGCCATTGCCTCTGGGCTGTGAGACTGTAGGTGAGTTTTCTGATCTTCTTTATACAATTATGGATTTTGCACATTCTTGAAATAATCATGTATCACCTTTAAAGTGAAAATATATTTAAATGAATCTACCTTTAAAAACAAAACGGGATTAAAATAGAATTAACTACTCTATAGGAGTAAAATGGCATATCAGTCACCCACAAGTACACTGCAAATAATAGATTTTAAGTAAATATGGATAATGTCATGTCAGAGGAAATAGAAACATCTCAGGGTGAATTGTAACTAGGCTGTGACTGGTTTCAATCACATCTCATCTAATGCGGAGATACCTCCCTAAGCCTTGGTCCTGCTTAATATAACTCCTTGCTGGGGCTGGAATCCTGGCAGCTGCACCTGCTCTGGCCTTGGCTTTGGCCCTGCCTCCAGCTGTGTTCAGGGTGGGTGAGAGGATGACTGGGGGCGGGGGGGCGAGGATCAAGCCAACACATTAAGCCTAAGCAAGCCAATTTTGACACCCTCCAAAGTGCATCCTTAAATATTGTTCCACATTATTTTGGTAGGGATAAAGAAATTCTGAGTTTCTGTTAGTAAAACTCCTATGCCTCTAGACTCAAAGTAAGGGCTTTATTGCAAACACCAAACACAGCATAACATTTTGACTTATTTGAAATGTTTTTTCTTTCATAGTTTCTCCAACATTCTTAACCGGAGAGAGGTTAGCTACTTGACTGTTTAGAATAGAAATAATATAAGCAAGAATATGGTTACCGGGGAGGGGTGGTGTGGGATTTCACATGGACAATATTTTTCTGTAATGGCTGATTTTGTTCATATGTTGTTGTGTGTGTGTGTGTTTTGTTTTTTTGTTTTGTTTTTATTTTTTGCATTTTCTAAATCAGATGGTTTCTTTAGAAATATTCTAAGGAGTTTAGATTGTTAAGAGAATAAAAGTAATTGCTCCTTATGCAGGACTTAACTTTCACAGTATCAGCTAAGGGAGCCTACGTCTTCAGGACACATTCAGTTGGCTGGTCTTGATGAAGGTGTAGAGTCGAATAGCACCAGGCAACTAGCTTGATCTGGTCACAAAAATGCTGACAGATAACTAGCTAACCCTTCTGTATGTTTGCTACGTGATAGGCCTGGTTCTAAGTGCTTCACATGTTTTCATTTAATCCTCAACACTGCAGTCCTCATTTTGTAGATGAGGACACACGGGAGCAGAGAGAGGTGAAATACTTGCCTGGGGTCACACATGAGTCAGTAATGGCACCAGGACTTGAACCCGGGCAGTTTGGCTCCAGACTCCAGGCTCGAAGGCCGCCAGACCCTTCTGCAACCACCAGGAGTGTATTTCAGGTTTACTCAAGGGTAGGGTGTACTTTGACTCAAGTTTGCCTTTTGCCAATTATATCAGGAGTCATGTGTGGAAACCTGAGTTAACTGGCTCCGTGTTTCTGATTTATTCCTGTGATCTTTTAACGCCTTTCATAGATTGGTAACTGGGACAGCTGCCCGGCTTTTCTGCCCCTAAATCTGGCTCTGCTGGGCTTCCAACTGTCCCTGCTTGCTGCCCGTCGGAGAGGAAACATCAGACACGCTTTCTCAGTGCAAAGCCAGCAAAGCTGCATCCTGTGGCCCCACAGCTTAGTTCCTGCACACACTCTTGCCTCCTCATTCGCTGCAACAGAAAACAGTATCTAGGAATCCTTAGGCATCCTTCGCGATGCCCAGTTGCCTCTCTATCAGGAAGAGGCTACTTCAGCAGCTAGATGCCCTCATACTCCCTCCCAACTCCGGGGGTGAAGACGCTCACTAATTACCTTCATCTGCAAAGACCATGTCTCTCTGAGCAGCATGCCCTCAGCAGGACTTTTTAAAAAACCTGCTGCAGGTTAAGAAGCAGACCTGCTTTTAATTTATTAAAAGACTTGGCATTCTTTTTCCCCCACTGAGTATTTTTAAATGCAATTAGACAAACGGAATAATAATCAGACAAGAACACTAAGGAGTTTTCACACAGGGGCTGTGCTTGCTCGTGCTCCTTTTTGTTTCTGGGCCTTGACGCTGGGACAGTGTGCCCGTGGGACCGACCTGGATAGCCTCTCACTCATCCCCACATTCCTGCAGACCTGAACTCTCAGGCATCAGCCACTGGGTCTCACTCAACCCTTGCTAGATGACAGGGACTCATCACCCCAACACTGTACTCTGGTCCGTCTCCTAGTTTGGGATCTTTTGATCAAATTCTCAAGATCAGGCTGAGCTTCTACATTTTGCACAAGTTCTCTAAGTAATCATTGTGCACAGCTGGGTTTGAGAGCCACTCTAAACCCCAGGAAGTCGGCCCACAGCCACCTTTCCCATCATTGTATCCCTCACCCAAGAGTGTCTAGAACTTGGAAGCGTCAGGTGAATATTTATTGAATGAATGAGTGAAATTTCATGAGCCATGTTAGAGGTTTTTATGGAAACAACAAGGAAGAAGAATCCCACCTCACTCATGATGACAGTGGAACAAGGAAATGGAATGTGAGGAGCTCAGGAACTTCATATAGTAAACTTTGTTAACAGCTAACTATGTAGAGAGCATGGGGATTCTGTGGTGTACACGGCATACTCTGTTAGAAGAGAAATCTCATAACCATTGAATGTCACTGTTGGCCCATTACCACTGGCATAACCAGAGGATAAATGGTGGACTTAGTGGAAAGGGCAGGGTACCTAGGGTGTTGACATCTTTGCCATCAGTTCCTTAAAAGGCAAAGATATGTGAATTCTGTGATATTTAAAAGTCTTGATTTGTGTCACAGCTTCCCCCACTGGTCCCCAGGCTGGGTCAGGTGTCCCTTCTCATGCCCATAGAGTAGTTGCCATGCAAGGTCAACATGCTGTCTCATTAAATGTGCCTATGTGCCCCTCCAGGCTGGGAGGCCTGGGTATAGAGACCCTACAGCATATGCCTTTGTGTTCCCAGGGCCTAGCACGGTGCCTGCTTACACCTAATGGGCACTCTGTAAATGTCTGCTCAACCCATCCATCCATCAGTCAGTGTGGATTTCAGTAATTAAAACTGTTTCCATGGCACTGGGATCTTGTTATCAGGAGAACAATGAGTTCAAAGAGACCATGAGGCTCAGAAGGGAAGCTATTCTCACTGAACCAGCTTCTAACTGTCCCATTCCCTTCCCCACCCCAGCCCTTTCCTTATGATTTAATGGGCAACTAATGAAATGTACCCTCATCCTCTAAAAAGAACCTGGCCGGTTTGAAAGGGCTTGCAATGAATTCCTTACCCCATCAGGGCACCTCCTGCTGAGAGGAAGAAACCAGATTTGGTTATCCCTCAGATTAAATTCTCTTTCTCCTCCCTCCCTCCCCCTTCCTTCCTTCCTCCTTCCCTTCCTTTCTCCCTCTCCATTTCCCTCCCTCTCTTTCTTCCAAACTGTTGCCTTCCACACGTGCACAGCATCTGAAGTAGGATGATATCTCTGTCATGTGCAGCAGGCACCAGATGAATTGCTCCAGGTTCAACTTTTAAAAAAGTAAAAGGGAAATTATCACCTAGGCAATTTGTTTGGATTTCAGACCTCCAGGGCTTGGCAGGCCTGTCACTGAAGGCCCACCAGTTTACTCTCTCTGGGCTTGCATATCCGACTCTCCTCCAGCAACATTGATACTGATGTGTCCATGAAAACCTTGTGCAGCCACAAACATGGCCAGCTTCCCATGCTGAGCCTTGCACACACCCTAGCTCATGTCCCTACTAGGGGGTGCACTCTCAGCTCGTCTAAGCCAGGCTCTTGGCACTTGGCAGGCTGACAACCCCAACTTGCTGGGGTAAGAGATGTCCTTGGGGTTGATCTCCTGGCCCTTCATTTCCAGGGAGGAGAGAGCAGCTGGACTCTCTTTGGCACTGACCATTGTTCCCTCAATGCCTGACCGACGTACACTGACCATCAGCACCTGTGCCAGGCAGAGTGCAGGGTGCAGAGTCTTCTGTCAGGCTGCCCAGCTTCATGCCCAGGAGCAGACCAAGCCCTGGCAAGTGTGGACATCCACAAAATGGGGAGATGCAGTTCTCACCAGAAAGATCACACACTTAAAAATAATACATAATCTCGCAAACATTTGAGTCCAAAACATCTTTCAAAACTGACTCTTCAGGTGACCTTGTAGTCCCACAGAGTCAGCGATGGAGGGGCACCCAGAGCCCCCTTGTTCCTTCTGGCCTTGTTCCCAGTTGGGGGGAATTTAATCTGACTGGTGGCTTTTTCCTGGCCCTCTGCTTACCCCTGGGCTGGAGCCCCATATAATCAAACCCTGAAGGCTGCTCTTGCCAGCCTCTCTGGAGGGTCTTCACAGGGTAGAGCCTTAACCTTCTCCAAGGTCAGAGGCAGAGGCTGTTTCTCAGGAGGGGAGTGTCCATGAGACAAACCAACTTGCCTCTTGATGATATGTTATCTCAGGTTCCTTAACCTTGAATGCATTGATGTGCCAAAGGACCACCCTCCTCCACTGGGGATGAGGGAAAGAACGGACACGGAGGTTGAAAGAAGGGACCAGGGTAGGGCTGCCAGAAAATATAGGAGTATTTTATCATGAATATTTGGGGTGTACTTGTACTAAAAATTATTTGTTATGCATCCGCAATTCAGATTTGGCTGGGCATCCAGTACTTTTATTTGCTAAATCTGGTAACCCTCCCAGGAGGCCCATCGTCCTCAGGAAGAAGCCTCCTTACTTCTGTCCTGGTTCAGCCAGCAGGGTGCTCCTGCGAGCATGGGCTGGGAAGGGCCCTTCAAAAGAGGAAATGTCCTCTACAAATGACTTTTATTTCGGACCTCCATTCGGTTGACTACGTGTTATCCAGGCAAAGCTGTGATGGGAGACTCAGACTCCTTCTTCGTTCATTTTTGTGGTTTATTTTAGGATGAAAGGGAATTTTTTCTTCCTTCAGTGGGCTAGGGTTTTCCTGTGCATATTAGTTTCCTAGGGCTGCTAAAACAAGTACCACAAACCGGTGGCTTAACCACAGAAACTTATTGTCTCACAGTTCTGGAGGCTGGACATCTGAGATCAAGATGTCGTGGGGTGGGTTCCTCCTGAGGCCTCCGAGGGATAGTCTGTGCCAGGCCTCTCCCTTAGCTTCTGGTGTTTGCTGGCATCTCAGGCATTCCTTAGCTGTGGAAGCATTGCTTGCATCTCTGCCTTCATCTTCACAGGCATTCTCCCTATGTGTGTGTCTGTGCCTTAAATTTCCTCTTTACATAAGGACATGAGTTATATTGAATTAGGGTCCATGCTAAGGACTTAATTTTAACTTGATTATCTCTGTAAAGACCCTATTTCCAAATAAGGTTAGATTCTGAGGTATTGAGGGTTAGAACTTCAACATATCTTATTTGGGGGTGGGGGTGGGGGGGCATGATGACACAATTCAACCCACAACAATGTGTCTTAATGTTGTGCATATTTGCATTTGCTAGGAAGGGAACAACCAATCGTAGTCAGTGGTGGGGTTCCATTGCTGGCTTTGGGTTGAGAATGATTTAAGGCCTTGGAGTAATGGAAGATAAACTGCTTGTCACTGCCCGCTCTGTGTTCCAGGAGATTGCATTTCTCTGTGAGGCGGCCCCAGCATTGCCCTGCAAAAGGGCTTTTCCATTATGTTAAGAGCTGGTGATGATAGCCATCATTAATATTCAGCCCTTTGGTCTCCACCCTCTCCCATTCCCTCAGCTCCAAGCACTTCCCTCTGACCCTCTACAAGGTAACATCAGGACTCTTTTCCCCAAGAGACCTCTGCAATTATCGGCCTACACAGGGACCTGGTGATGCTTAGAGTATGTTCCAGGAGGGGAGGTGGGAGGGGAAGGGGGCCTTTCTTGGAGGCCCCTTCCAGCCAGATATTAGCATAAAGCCTCTGCTTGCTTTCCCTCCGCTGTGCAGATGCTGGGAGAATAAGATAAAATTCCTGGTCAGCTTGGGCCCTAAATTCTCATTTATTTATTTAAAAAATGCTGCCATTTTCTCCAAGGAGCCATCTCTCCTGCTCTACTGAGCACTGTCCATGTAAAGAAATGAAAGGGGGGAAGACCCACTTTTATAGGCTGTGGGTGTTCTTTGGTGGCTCTCGGTGTCTGTAGCACCATGGAGAATGAATGTTTTTTGAAGCTTGTCCAGGAACTTTGATTCTAAGAACAGCTTGCTAATTTGAGCTCCTTGGAGACTGACTGGCATGATGTCCAAAAGGAGTGGCACCAGGGCAGCAGAAAGTGATGGATCAGTTTGCTAGGGCTGCCACACAGGTTGGGTGACTTCACCAACAGGAATGCATTCACTCACAGTTCTGGAGGCCAGAAGTCTAAGATCAAGGGGTGGGTCGAGTTGGTATCTACTAAGGCCTCTCTCCTGGGCTTGTGGATGGCCGCCTTCGCCCTGTGTCCTCACATGGTCTTCCCTCTGTGTGTGGCTGTAACCTAATTTTCTCCTTTTATAAGGACACCAGTCATGTTGGATGAGGTCCTACCCATGACCTCATTTAACCTTAATCACCTCTGGAGACCCCATCTTCAATCACAGCCACATTCTGAGATACTGGGGTTAGGACTTGAACACATGAATTTGGGGGGGAACAATTTAGTTCATAACAGTGCCCCTGTATGAGATTCAGGGGAGACTGAGGTCTCAGGTTTGGCTCTGCCGCTGGACAAGTGACTTTGAGAAATGTGTCAACTGGAGTGTTTTGGTTGTCAACAACAGAAACAACCCAGGTTCACTTGAACAACATGGGAATTGAATCGGGTGCCGATGAGAGTATACCCACATGATGGGGAGGCTGGAGAACCAGGATGTCACCCTGGCACCCAGGGGAGGTGGGGTATGGGCAGCAGAAACTGTGCTGTCCTGGAAATACTCTGATCAGGGTGATCAGCACGTGGTGGCTGAAATGAGTGAGCTCAAAAGTCCTGGAGGCCAGCCCCCCTGCAAAGATCACCTCTGTGCTAGGGCTGGAGGAGGAGGAGGAGGGACCTGAGCCTTGGCCTCAGTGATGGGAGTCAGGGACCAGGTTCGCACCGTCCAAGACCACCTTGAGTTGGAAAGCGTGATTTCTCAAGAGAAAATCCGCAGCCGTCCAAAGAGGGAATAGATGTTTAGAGGCCAAAACAGTGACAAAGATCTACCACATAACATTTCCTTCTTGAAAAGGTGGAGAGGGGGCTGAATTACACAACCTCCATGCTCCGTCTTCATTAAATATTTACTAAAGCCTCCCCCACCCCTTTCTTTGTCAGATGGGGGCTGAGACTTCCACTCCCGGATTCTTTATTGCCCATGGTGCCGCCCTGACCTTTGCTTCCTCTCGGCGTTTCCCCGGTGGAAGCATTGGCCTCTGTTTGTTCTGGAAGGTCACAGGGCTTATCCTGCTATAAAAAGCAGAGAGCAGCTCTCTGGTATGGATCAGTTTATTAATGTCTTCTTTGTGATTTGTACTGGTAGTAAATATTATATTCATCATAAACAATAGTTCAACCTGCTATTCTTTCTCCGGCCCTAAGTTACCTTGTCTATAAAACAGGAAGGTTGAATTCAATTATAATTAAAGTCTCTTTTAGCTCTAGCCCTGTTGGATTCCATGGAAATTAAAGTCCTCAAGGTGGGTAGTCAGTGGGGTTGACTGTGAGGCTTCTCCCAAGAATTGGAAAATGGGAATGTAATTTCCCTCTGAGAGAAAAATTATAAAAGCCAGTCAGCACCAGATCAAAGAAGGTATATGCAAAGTCTCCTTAAGTCGACAGGATGGATCTTAGGCCAGAGCAGCCTGGATTGACAGCACGCACATCCCCAGGGACAGAATGGCCCGGAGCATCGCTGTCGTGGGGAAAGGGAGGCTGAGGACGTGAGCTCATCAGGACTTATTCAAGATTTGGCCAAGACAGGGCTGGACCAAGACAAGGGTAAGGGGTCCCCACACATTAGAGGGTTCTCAGCCCTCTCTTGGCTGCATCTCTGTGATGAGACAGGGAGGGGCTTCAGGCTATCATAACTGGATGTCCCTAAGCAGGGAAGATAGTCCACAGCATTAACAACCCAGATTGCACAGGTGCCCGCTAAACAGGAAGGTCTGCAGCTGGCACAGGGACTGAGGGGCCCCACCATACCCAGCATTTACCCTTTAGGGGCTGGGATGTCTGTGGCCTCCCTGGTCTGATAAGGGATATGAATAGGAGCACTTAAGTGGCTCAGGGTAGAAACTATTTACCTATCAACTCGGAATTATTATTTATTTTTTTAAAATGTATATTCTTATTGATTTTTTACAGAGAGGAAGGGAGAGGGGATAGAGAGTTAGAAACATCGTTGAGAGAGAAACATCGATCAGCTGCCTCTTACACACCTCCTACTGGGGATGTGCCCACAACCAAGGTACATGCCCTTGGCCAGAATCGAACTTGGGACCTTTCAGTCTGCAGGCTGACGCTCTATCCACTGAGCTAAACCGGTTAGGGCAACTCAGAATTATTTTAATATTTTAATGACTTACGTGTTTAAATCATTCAATTCATTCTCTTTCTCTGATTCCAAATCACCTAGCAATCCCTTGATTTGAATGTGGTTTCCCGTATCTCTAGCTATAGGGAAAGAATGGGTACAACCAGCTTATGTGGTTGTGAGATGACTGGATTTGTCAAGGTAAACAAACAGACTTTCTGTTTTATCATCTCTTGGGAACCTGATCACATTGATCATGTGATTTCATCCCTATGAGGGAAGTCCATTCTCAGCTTGCTGACATAGTCAACCCCTCAATTAGAAAGAAAAAGAAAAAAAAGGCCCAAACTTGCCCATGGAAATACTTCTTGGAAGCAGCCAGCCAGCCTCTCTTTCAAACTTAGAGTCAGTGGTCCAAGGTGCCCTTATTATCTTTCCATAGGACTTCTGGCCGAATTGCCCTAGCATGTGAAAATTCACCTGTAGACAGGGCAGCATGAGGCAGTGGGGTATGCATGCGTGTGTGTGTGTGTGTGTGTGTGTGTGTGTGTGTGTGTGCATTTTATTTTAGTAATACTACTCTGATTTTAAAACAAAATCTCACAAAGGACCCCAAGCTCCAGATGAGCATATCCATATACCAGCCTACTCTGCTTGGGTGGGTAACAGGCGCCGCAAACATAAGATGCCCAAACAGAATTCCTGATGCCCTGCCCTCCTCTATACCTGTTCTTCCTCTCCTGTTCAGGCCAAAACCTAAAGTCATTCCCCGGTCCTCTCTTCTCAAACTCCTGCTGCCACCTACAAACTATATGTAGAATCCCATCATTTCCAAGCCAGGGCCCCCTACCTGAAACCTTGTCCCCAGCTACCATCCCCTCCTGCCTGGATCATTGCAATCGCTTTAACATAGGTCTTCCTGTGTCTGCTCCTGCTTCTGTGTGTTTATTGTCTATGTTGTGAAGTACTGTGTTTAAAAATGTGGATCAGAGCATTATTTTCCCCTGATCAAAGTGCTCCAATGTTTCTCATTGTGCTCAGAGTTAAATCCAAACTCCTCACTGTGGTCTGCCCAGCCGGCCACCATCCTGTGTCCGGAACATCCCTGATGAACCACTCTCCCCTCGCTGCCTTGGCTCTGACACACTGGGCTTGCCAGGCTTGTCCTCTGCTTTACATTCCCTGTTACCTCTGTTGAGAACCACTGGTGCCCTTGACTTTGAATGGCTCACTTCCTCACACCAACCAAGTTTTTACTCAATGACACCTCAGAGAGGCCTCCCTCACCAGCTTGTTGAAATAGCTACCCACTCCTGCTCTCTAGCTTCTTGGCAAGCCCTCCCATGCCCAGTAGTGGATGCCATGGTGTACCACCCAGTTGCCCCTTCAGGACTGAAAGACACTTGTTACCTTAGCTGCTGGGAGTGTTGGCTACCAACAGCTGAGACCAGAGATGCTGTCCAGGCAGCAACCTTTGCTAAAAGAAGTTGCTTCGCCCAGGTGTATGCCCCCTCCCTAGAGGTAGCTGCCTCCAGTGACTGGTCATGCTGGGATGCACATGCCCAATGCCCTGGTCTCAGGTGAGATGACCCTGCTTATTGTCCCAGAGCCCCAGAGCCTCCCAACATGACTGGGTGGGGCTTTCACTGTAAGTGCCTCAGCGCTCAAGTCTTCCCTTTACCTATCCTGCACCCCTCGCCCCTCACCTGTGATGTGGCTGGGAGTACTCCCCCAAAGCCTCCTGCAAAGCCCTGTCTCAGTGCCTACTTCCTACAGAACCTAACCTTTGGCCACTCCCTACAATCAGTTATTTATTTCCTGCCTTTCCAATTAAATCTTAAGTTCCATAAGGGCAGGGATATCATCTTTTTCACCTCTGTATTCTACTGCAGATGCTTAGCACAGTGCATACTGTACAGTAGGAGTTTAAAAATATTTACTGAATGAATGAATGAATGAATTATTGGGAGGGGGTGTGCAGAAAGCTACCCCCCCCCTCTGTTACTCTAGGAGTTTAAAAATATTTACTGAATGAATGAATGAATTATTGGGAGTGGGTGTGCAGAAAGCTATCCCCCCCTCTGTTACTATCACAGATCCTACCACCTGAGAAGTATGTACCTGAGACACCTCACAGTACCTTAGGGCAGAGCTGACTTTGGAATCAGGAAATTGAGATCACGGCCAGGGTCCTTTACTGAGAAGCCTTCATAGTGCCTGCTCAGTCAAGACTTGGCCTTGAAGGTACTTCAGCGCATTCAGCTGGGACAACGACCCCACACTCTGCTCTTGGAAAAGAAGCTGGGAGAATGGGAAAGATAAGAGAATTGGGGGGTGACAAATCGCAGGGACCTGGAGAAGACCTGAGGGAATATAGTAGCAGTGAGATCGGGAGTTGGAGGGACGACCTGAGACTGTGAAACTCCAAGTCGGGGATGGTCCCCTTCTGCAACAGGGCCTGGAAGACGTTACCTGGCACCTGCCCTGGGATTAGTCCTTCTTCCCATGGAGTGCCAGGAAGCCATGCCCTGGAACAGTTCATTTTCTTCTGAGCCTTTACAGTGAGTCTCCTCTATTTCCAGTATTAGAATTCCTGGAATGCTCAATGTGCCATCACCACAAGGATGTAAAGACCATTTCTGGGTCAAAGAAGGTGACAGAAGGCACATCTTTGTTCCTGTTTGTTCTCTCCCCATCTGCGCTCACATCTGACTGTCTCTGTCCTAATATGCACTTTTGGCAGAGACAGGGGAACAAGCTTTAGATCTCCTGACTGCTCGCCTGGACAGAAACACGATGAGCTGGAATCAGATAATGCTGGGAGAGCTTCCCCTGAAGCTGCGAGGGAACTGGGGCCAGGTGCACTGGCAGACTCCTGCCAGGTGAAGCCCCCCAGCCCCAGAGAGGAGAGGCAGTTCCCGGGGTGGCCTCAGCCAGAACTTGCTGATGGAGCAGCTGCAGCTTGGATTTCGCTTCATCCAGAAGACAGCTGGGACGCATTGCCCGGTCCCTAGGAAGAGGTGCTAGGATTACCAGCCATCTTTCTCCCCCTAAAGACCTTTCACAAAGAAAAAAAGGAAAGTTACCCAGCCTCAGCCCCGCACATGTCCAATAGCCTGTGAGATAGTCTGGACACAGCCACAGCGGCCTGGGCCAGCCCCTTGCACACTCTCTGAGGACACCAGTCCTGGGTCCCTAAACAGGTGGATGGTGGCCTGGGAGGCAGGAAAGTCCGTGAAGGACATAGAGCAAGAGGCCTGAGCTGGACGGAGTGCATCAGTGCCCTGGAGCCAGCCAGAGAAGGTAACCCACCGAGGCCACCCACCCAGCCTGGGAAAATGCCTCTGAGGACCTCGGGGACACACACCATTGGCCTGAGTACGAGCAGAGCCAGACACCAGTAATAACAACTGATGAGCAAACATCTTCATTGAAAAGCAGTTAATGCCTCGTGTCTGCATGGCTAGGTTGTTTTACAACATTCTCACCACTGTTCTAAAGAGTGAAACCATGACTAGCACAATGTCCTCACCAGGGCACAGCACAGGCCCGCCTCAGGCTCTGCTCTTGGCCCTGGCACTTACGTAGTTGGGTGACTTAGTGATCTGGGGCAAGGCCTCCCTCTTTTAAAAAGATTAAATGTTTTTCCTTTAGAATCTGCATTTGTGAGGGATAATAATAGACAATTGCTTCCTACTATGGATCAGGCACTATTCGAGGAAACAGAAAAACAGTGGGAAGCAGGCCAACAAAATGTGAACTTCTCAAGGAGTTCATAGCTATTGATCTTGCGATGGGTAATATTTTCCCATCCCACAGCCAAGAGCATTAAACTTGAGAGAGTTTAGGTAGTGACGTGTAAGGGACTTGCCATGATGTGTCTGTAATTGAGGTGTTGCCCTTAGCACAAGCTTCCCCTGGTACAGAGCTCTGTACGGAGCCTTTGCCAGCTGCTGCTGGTGGGTTCTACCCATAGGGGGCACTGGAGGGAGGCTGGAAGTCGGAGAGGAGGAAAAGGGACTTGCACCCTCGGGGGTGCTATCTGAGGGTTCCCTTGCTGCTTCCATCCAGCAGTCGCTGTTATTCTTGTAGTGGCTTCGGAGTCCAGTTGGCAGTTTTCCCAACACTGGCAGAACCAGCTCCGTCTGAGACTCCAGTACTAGCTGAGCAATGCCCCTCCTCAGAGATCTGAGCCCCAAGCTTCCTAGCTCTAACCCTAGGCCTGGGGGCAGCTGCTTCCTGAAGCTGCTACCTTCATGATATCTTAGTGTTCTTTTTTTCTCTTTCCATTTTCTAGTTAGCAATTCTTCATATAAAACCCTCCCAGGCACAATAGGCAGTGTGGTCCCTGTCTCCTGCCTTATGCACCGTGGTCACACAGCTGAGAAAGTGGCAGAGCCCCGGCTCAGATGCTGGCCCACCTGACTCCCGAGCCCCATGAGAAGACCTGGCTCACCCTTCATGATACAGAAGCAAGGACGACAGTGTGCAGGTCTCCGGGGGTGGGGAGGCACTTGCTGCTGAAAAAGTGACATCGTCTGCCTCAGTTCCCTTGCCTGTTCCTGCCCCTTTGAGGGCAGCTGGTGGCACTCTATTCGGTGCTCATCCTACAGCCTCTCCCTGTTTCTGTCTTGCCACTGGGACCTGAGATTTGGATTAGGCAGAGATCTCCTGGTCTTGGGCAAAGGAGACCCTTTCCCGAAGCCCAGAAATGAACTGATTGGTATAAGCCAACCAGTTGATCTAAGCCAACCATGATTATCTCCCTTCCCTTTGCCAATGACTGGGCATGTAACTTGGTTATGGCCAATGAGACAGACAGGAATGAGGCAGGAAAAGAAATCTACGGGGGCACAAGGAGAAAGCTACTACCCTGCCCGTTCCTTCTGGTTTGGAGCTCTAGCAGCCCCGCTGGGACCATGAGACAGACGGACACTATTGAGAATGAAAGGCCAACAGCTAAAGGCAGCAAAGCAAAGAGTTAGAGCCAGGATGCCCATGGCACTCCATAGTTCCGGACCCCTGTCTCACCCTTCCTATAATGGAATCACAAGTTGCTTATGCCACTACTAGTAGTCAGGTATTCTGCTATCTGCAGCCAAAAGCACTCCCATCTGATACGAAATAATATTTCCCAACTGACACAGAGCCACAGAGACCTCCCCAGTGCCTGCTCAGCCCTCACCCCTGAAAAGGCATGCCCTGTCCTGTCAGCTGTGGCCACTGGCTGCTGTGCTGGCCCCAGCACTCCACCCCCCCACCCCCGCCCCGTGTTGTCTGAGGCTCCAGCATAGGCCCCAGAGCAGGAGGGCATATAAATAAAGGGCCTTGTGTTTGATAGGCTAGTCAATATTTATTCAGCCCCAACAGAGCCGTGGACTGCGGGAACAGAGGCAATAAAACGTCTTCTGTGCTGCAGCCTGAATGGTGCTGCAGGAAGGGACTTTTCCGTGTTCTCATTGGGGAACAGTCCTCAGTGCAGGAGAGCTTTGGGGGCCCTTGAGAAGAACAGGGGCAGAGCAAACAGGTGAATGAGGACAGGGACCAGCGGGCCTGGGGACCTTGGCAACAGCCCAGCTCTCAGTGTAGTCTAACCTGCCGTCTTGGGGCTTATCTCAGATGCAGTCAATCCCTGTGTCTCCAGGGGCCACTCTTCAGACCTCACTGAGTGGCACTCTTGAGAAAGCCTGCTCTTTTCAAGGGGGCAATTGTGGGGTCTCTATAAAGTCATTTGGAGAGCTGTTTGTGTGTGTTTGACGGTGGTCCCCTCCTTACCCTCGCTTTTCCCAGCCATCTCACAGGGCCTGCGTTCGGGTGGTTTTGCCACTCATGCTCTCTCAGCTGCGCGGGTGCTTTCTCCCTCATCTCCCCACTTCTGTCCCTCTCCCTCTGACCAGCCTTTGCACAGCCATCCGTTCTCCACTCTCTCCCGGTGATGCCTTTCCTCTTGGCCACTGTGAAGGGCCTAATCACACCCACCAGGGCTCAACTCACCTGGCTGTTCCGTTCCCTGCAGGCTCTGCTCTGTTCACTGGGAGGGCGCTTTCCTGCCTCTGGACCATTATAGCAGTTTATACCCATTGCACGTGAATCACTAGACTTTGCTGCTTCGTGTATGATTTCCCCCTTTCTCTTGCATAATAGGTCAGTGCAAGAGACCTATTTCTCAGCCAGGGTGAGTCCCCATTTCCACCTGAGGGAGGGCACATTGGGCACTGTCTGGGGACATTCCTGGTTGTCGCACTGTGGGAGGGCAAGGGGCATCTAGTGTCCCTTTCTCTTGCATAATAGGTCAGTGCAAGAGACCTACTTCTCAGCCAGGGTGAGTCCCCATTTCCACCCGAGGGAGGGCACATTGGGCACTGTCTGGGACATTGTGGGAGGGCGAGGGGCATCTAGTGCGTACGAGGCCAGGGATGCTGCTATAAACATCCCACAACGCACAGGGTGGCCCCCCACCCAAGAATTATCCAGCCCAGGGTGTCAATACTGCTAACGTTGATAAACCCTGTATCAGATTATAAGCTTCCTGAAGACAGAAACCATACTTCCTATACTTTATATTCTTCAAAGTACACAGTTTGGAAGTATCTTGTTTGATTACTTTAAATGAATGGCTGTAAACATTTAGTATCTATGTATAGATCTAGTTTTGAGCTTATATAGATGCTTACTGCCCAAAGAGTGGTCTCCCATCCTTACTATCCACAAAATATTCCCATTCACCACCACATGTCGTATCCAGGAGGGCTCGTGGCCATGGTAACCCTTCATCATTGCTATTCTCCGAGTGTCTCCCTGCATTGCTGAGCCCATTAAACAAGTCCCAGCTCCTAGTCCCTCGGCTCCTTATGGAAACTCCTTCACTAAGCTATGCTTTAGTGTCTCATGTCTTCTGTCTTTATAGAGGCTCCATAAAGCAATGCTCCTCTGAACAGCACTTCTAACCCTTTTGTGGATCTTTAGTCAGCTCTGTTTCATACACTCGCCGCACGGGAAGGTGACTTGAATGCAGCCCCTTCGTTTTACAAATGAGGAGAGGAAGTTTCTCTGTGTCACTCGGTGTCCTTCATCCAAGGACCGACATGACGAGTTCCTACCCACGTTTCATTCCAGGAAAACATTTTGTCTCTGTAGATGAATATGTATGCTATATATCGTCAAGGAAACAAAACCTATGCAACCCAATATGCTTCTCTTTTTGGCTTAGCTGTCGAAGTTAGAACCAAATTAAATGCGCAGGTGTTAGAATCTGCTCTACTCAGGTGTCTGAACCCGTCTATTTTCTATTGCTCTCTTCAGCAGGAGTGCTACCCTTAAATGCCTTCTCTTATGCCGCGTTTTAATCTTTAAGCTGCCTCAAGTCTTTTGAAAGTAAGCAGGATAGCAATCTTAACATAAAAAAATAAAAATGTCTTAATGTTATTCCGTGCCATCTTTTGTTGCTGAGTGCCAAGCACCCAGGCTCTGGGGTAGAAACAGCCTAGATTAAAGCTTCAGCTCTGTCACCCTCCAGTGGTTCTCAACCTTCCTAAAGCTGCGACCCTTTAATACAGTTCCTCATGTTGTGTTGACCCCCAACCATAAAATTATTTTCGTTGCTACTTCATAACTGCAATTTTGCTACTGTTATGAATCATAATGTAAATATCTAATATGCAGGATGTATTTTCAGGAGTCGTGACCCACAGGTTGAGAACCGCTGCCTAGACTCAGTGGTTCTCAACCTTCCTAAAGCTGCGACCCTTTAATACAGTTCCTCATGTTGTGTTGACCCCCAACCATAAAATTATTTTCATTGCTACTTCATAACTGCAATTTTGCTACTGTTATGAATCATAATGTAAATATCTGATATGCAGGATGTATTTTCAGGAGTCGCGACCCACAGGTTGAGAACCGCTGCCTAGACTGTTTTGCTCAGTGGTTGGAGCATTGGCCCACAGACTGAAGGGTCCTGGTTTTGATTCCGATCAAGGGCATGTACCTGGGTTGCAGGTTCCATCCCTGGTCCAGATCAGGGCATGTGTGGGAGGCAACCAACTGATGTGTCTCTCTCACATTAGTGTTTCTCTCTCTCTCTCTCTCTCTCTCTCTCTCTCTCTCTCTCTCTCCCTCTCCCCCTCACTTTCACTCTCTCTAAAAATCAATGGAAAAAATATCCTCGGGTGAGGATTAACTAACTAACTAACTAACTAACTATATAAATAAATAAATAAAAACTTTAGCTCTGTTACTTACTGTCTGTGTCACTTAAGCTTATTACTTAACCTCTCTTGAAATAATTATTGCTACCACATAGGATTGTTGAAAGGATGAAATGAAAAATGAATGATCCATCAATGGTAGCATCTTCTATGTCATACATAAGCAGATGCTCCACATCCATTTCCTGCTTCAGTGCCCAGCCTTGTTTATAAAGTCCACAGTTCTGTATTTACTCCGGCTACTATCTGCAGCTGTTACTTTCAGTAATTGTAACAAGTTTTCACCCAACATAGGTTCTTATATAGATCATTGATCTCCCCATTGAAAGATAATGTAACAGATACAGAGTGATGACTCTCTGTCCCTGTGACTCTAACTGGGAAGGTAAGTTATGTAAACAACGCACAACACTCCCCTTTGGGTCCTTTAGTTGGTTGGTGTGGTTGCTATTTTCAGAGCTGGGCGCTGTGAGGGCTCTGCCACTTAGGCTTAGGGCTGGCCTTGAGGTTTCACACTGTAAATATAGGGAATATGGCCCAAAATGGCTACTTGGTTTTTCTTCTTGCCTTAAGATGGGATGAATTTAGAAACCAGTCTAGGATACTGAATAGTCTATATGTTTAGAAGCCCAGAGGCCCTGAGAAAAGTTAAAGAAATAGTACAATCCCTCTGGGGGGAAAATCTTCAATTTTTAGAATAGTTTGACTCTCACACTCCTTGCCAAGAAGATAGGGAAGAAACTGAGGCTCAGAGCACCATC
Organism: Myotis brandtii; assembly: GCF_000412655.1. Classification (NCBI taxonomy): domain Eukaryota; kingdom Metazoa; phylum Chordata; class Mammalia; order Chiroptera; family Vespertilionidae; genus Myotis; species Myotis brandtii. The sequence continues at coordinate 3,444,477 of NW_005363098.1, read as the reverse complement.
AGGGCGTGCCCTGGTCCTACAGCTGCTAGTCACTGCACCTGCTTCTCTGGGCTATTGCAGTCCCTGTGGAACCATGTGACACCCCAGCCCCATGCTCCCTAAACTACCAAAACTAAGTCCCCAAACCCAGAGATACTTCCATTCTTTACTGAGTTGAGTGGTGGGGATTTGGGATTAAAGTTAATAAACCTTTCAGAGCTGTGTTAGCCAAATATGGTAATCCCTAGCCACATGTGCCCTTGAAATTTAAATTTCAGTTAATGAAAAAGAAATAAAGGTAAAATTCCAGTTGCACTAGCCACATTGCACACCCTCAGTAGCCACATGTGCCCACTCGTGCCCATTGTGGGCAGCTCAGATGTAGAACACTTCTCTCATCACTGGAACAGTGGGGAGTGATACAGAACAGAGGCATTGCTGCACGTCAGCCATTTCCTACAATTCTGAAATAGATGTTCTTTCCAGAGGAAGGGTTGTGACAGGGTTCTGGGGGTGACCTATCCCTCGGTCCACCTTTTTTGGCACCTGCACATTTTGCACCGGGAGCCTCTTGTGTAGTTACAGAGTGCTCCAGGCAACAGCTCCCTAACAGTCCCCTGTCTTTTATCCTTGCCCCCTTCTGTCTACTCTCAAGCAAGCAGCCCAGGGACCAATTGCAACCGTCCTTTACTCCAAATATGTGCGTACATTCAGGGGGGTAGTCAGTGACCAAGGGCAATTTCAAATACTTCAGGGAAATGAGAGCGTTTACTTTCTCAAATGGAGCTTGCCTTTTAGCCCGGCCCATGGCAGACATCTCAGCATCATCTCCCCAAACAGAAAGGGCAAGAGATCCCTCAGTTTCTAAAAGGGTGAACTTGTTTTTCCATTTGCTACTTTTACATTAACTTAGAGAAATTAAAGTGTTGAAATATGGTCTTAGATGCTTATGTAGTTTCTAACTCCCCAGGGAGGTTTCTACTTAATATCTCTTGGTACATAAAACTATACAAAATAAATGCTTTCTCTGCTGTCTCTCTGTGTCCCTGAATCCAGCTGACCTTGACTTTTCTTAATTCCCTGCTTCTCTGGAGAGGCTCTGGCATGGGGACAGATCCCTCACTGTAGCACCCGCGTGGTGCCTTTGAAGCTTAGAACAATCTTTTTTCCTCGTCCCAAAATAGTGCCTCTCTGATTACCCCTGATGCCCGGGCTGTCATTATCCTAGGTTTCTGGCTCTGCCTTCTCCTTATCCAGATAATGTCTGGCACACGAAACGCCATGTCTTTTTTGCCCCTAATTTCACACTTTCCTCTTGTACTTTGTTAATAATAAAAACCACATCACCACCCATCGAGCTCTTACCATGTGCCAGAAACAGTGGTGAGTACTTTACAGGTCTTATCTAAATTCGGTATCACCACCTCTACAGCTATCACCTTGCTCCAAGCCGCCATCATCTCTCACCTGGACCATTGCAAAAGCTCCCTAACAGTCCCCTGTCTTCTATCCTCGCCCCCTTCTGTCTACTCTCAAGCAAGCAGCCAGGAAGAGCCTGTGAAAATGTGAGCTAGATCATATTATTTGCATGGCCCCAGTGTCTCTTCTGATTCAGAGTCAAGGTCAAAGTCTCTACAATGGTCTATAATAGTCTAAGCATTCTGCCCGCACACTCTGTGCCACTGCCGAGACGGTATCTCCCATCACTCGCCCCTCTTTGCTCTGATCCAGCCATGTGGCCTCAGGACCTTTGCACTTGGTGCTCTCTCTGCCAGATATCCATATGGCTCACTCCCTTGCCTCCTTCAAGTCTTTCTTTATTCAAGTGTTGCTTTCTCAGCGAGGGCTTCCCTGACGGCCCTATTGAACACACACTCTATTTATCTTCATGGCACTCACCACCATTAAAATGTCATATACTTTTACTTATGTATTTATTGCTAGTCTCTCCCAACAAAGAATCTAAGTCCCATGAGGGTAGCGCTTTCAGTCTGTTTTGTTAGCCAGCATACTTCCAGCACCCAGCACAGTGCCTGCCACATAATAAGGTACTCACCAAGTACTTTTTGAGTAAGTTTAGGAATTCTCATATATTCTTAGATCATTATTAATTCCCATTGTACAGGTGGGAAAATGAAGCGTAAGGTTAAGTAACCTGCTTAAGCTCACACAGCTTGTGTGTCAGATCCCAAAGCTCAGGTGATCCACCCCAACACCTGCTCTTACCCCTGATGATGGCTGGTGTTCTGTCAGTTCCCTCAGAAGGGCCCCTCCAACCGTCACACTGGCCTGCTCTACCGCCCTCTCATGTCTTCAGGAAGATCCTCTCAGGGTGTGCCAGCCCCACAAAAGCAAGTTCAGCCAATTCCTAAGGTGCCGGACTATCGTCAGGCAGACCCTCTAGAAATGGCAGCATCTCTTTACATTTTGGGTCAGAAAAGCCCAAAAAGTACAGATTCTCCAAAGACCCTGGGTGCCAGCTCATTGCACTCTTGGTAAGTCCATAGTAGGTAAGCTATCTTTCTACCTGACAGAATACCGAGTTAAGCCTTTTATTTTGACTTAAATGAAGGGTGAAGATTCTAGCAAATTAACACTGGACTTTTAGCAGATTTCTCATCGTTATGGTCAAAAGGCTAAATTTTAAATTTAATTTTGAAAGAGATGTAGAAGAGAAAGAAATGTGTTTTAAATATTAGCTAGTGAACAGGTATAACAAAAAACAATTTTTTTTTTCAAGAATGCTTTCGGCACCTGGCTGGTGTTTCTCAGTTAGTGTCAACCTATGAACCAGGAGGTCATGGTTTGATTCCTGGTCAGGGCATGTGCCCGGGTTGTGGGCTTGATCCCCAATAAGGGCTGTGCAGGAGGCAGCTGATCAATGAGTCTCTCTTATCAATGATGTTTCTATCTCTCTTTCTTTCCCCCTTCCTTTGTGAAATCTCTCTTTCTCTCTCTCTCTCTATATATATATGAATGCTTTTGGAACTATTGGTATGCCTTTTAAAGTTTTTTTTTAAATTGTGATAAAATACACATAACATAAAATTGACCATCTTAAGCAAGCATTCTCACGTGTACAGTTCAGTAGTGTGAAGTATATACACAGTTGTGCAACCAATCACCTGAACTTTTCCATCTTATAAAATTGAAACTTTGTACCCATTGAACAACAACCCTACATTCCCCCCTCCCTCTAGCACCTATGAATTTGACTACTCTAGATACCTCATGTAGTGGAATCCTAGAGTATTAGTCTTTTTCTGTCTGGTTAGCTTAGCATAATGTCCTCAAGGTTCGCCTGTGTTGTAGCATGGGTACGCTTTTTAATACTGGCTTTTGTGTTGCTTCATTTGATTGGGTTGAGTATAACATCTAGAGGCTATTCTTAGATATGTTTATTTTTCATAAGCATTTTTGTGTGCATTTATGATACATTTAAAAAAAACAATGCTTTGTTTATAGCCACCCTGTTCAAATAGCAAGGCTTTCCACTGAGCAGTATTTTTCCATTTACTAGTAACTATACTTTCCCCACTAAAATAAAATCATTTATTAAAACAATTAATCATCAATAAATAGAGAACAGGATTCAAATAAAATTCACAGTGCAGTGCATATTTTATAGCAGTGGGTGCCCAACTGTTCCCAGGAATTCTGAGTCTTCAGAAACCCGTCAGGGGCCATTGGGGCGAATGGGAGGGTTGAACCCCAACCGCATGCCCCTGGCTTTAATCAGAGCAGCTTCAATTGCATATCTCAGATTGTGGGGTCTTGCAGCATACTGTATTTGAATAAAAAAGGTTCCATTATAAGTGTCATTAGTGCTGTCCACCAAATATTCTGGTTCTCCCCAGACACATGGTAGAGTTGTACTTCCTACCTTTCCGATTACTGGGTAGAGCCATGGGACTAATTCTGGCTGATGACGATGCCATTCTATTCTGGAGCATTTGATTTCCAGTGCAAACCCTCTAGGCCACCCCCACTGCTTCCTGTTGCCTCTGCCTTGGTGTTACAGCCTGCATGTTTGTGTCCTCCCAAAATTCATGTTCAATCCCTAATCCTCAGTGTGAAGCTGTCTAGAGATGCAGCCGGTGACAGATAGTTAAACCATGAGGCTGGAGCCCTTATGTTGGGATTAATGTTCATATGAGAGGAGATGAGAGAGCTTTTGTGCCACCTTGCTCTAGGCTATGTGAGGATGCAGCAAAAAGACAGACATCTATGAGCCAAGAAGAGGACTCTCACTAGACACTGGATTGGTCAGCACCTTGATCTTGAATTTTCAGCCTCCAGAACTGTGAGAAATAAAATTGGTGTTTAAGCCACCCCATTTATGGTATTTCATTATGGTGTGCAGCCCGAGCCAACTGAGATGACTGGTCACTGGTGATGTTTCAGGTAGTGGCTACTCTATAAACGTGGGTCCCCAGGTGAGGATGATAAGGGCAACTCAGAGATGAGCATTCAGCCAATCCTAAATATTCAGCATGAGCTCGAAATACTTCTTTGTTGTTTTAAGCCACTGAAATTTTAGGGTTGATTTGTTGTTGCATTATAATGCAGCCTATACTGACCAATACACATAGCTTTTAAAAGTCTGAAAACCACCATTTTGGAGACATATCAATGCTTATGTAACTTTCAGGTACCTCTTCACTAATGGCTAACTCTTCTGTGGCTGGCTTGAGGTTGGACTGGGGTTTATTTATCTTCTTTTCCTCTTAGATGCTTACCTCCCATGCTTTATTGGGACTTTAGGAATTTCACCAAACAGTTAACTTTTGGAACTTTTCTGCTGCTGCAGATTTTAATTTTTCCTCCGAAAGGAATCTTTGATTGCTGCAGGTTTTCTCATGCAGCAAGTGCTGCTCTGTAATACTTCTTCTTAACCCTCTACTCCCACCTTGACTGTTGACATGAGGGAAACAATGAACATACTCATTTCTTCTTCAGGCTCAAGTCTCAGCTGTACTGAGGTAGACAGACAGACAAACAGATAGACTGAGACAGACATACAGGAAGGGGAGGAAGATGAGAAGGAAGAAGGAGGTAAATGAGGGAAAAAAGGAGACAAGAGATGTTTTAGGCAGTTGGGTTCTGTTGGTGGTCTCTTTTCTAACCACGGTTCTGAGTTAGTGCTTGTCAATACATGGTTCTCCTACATCACAATCATGCGATGAGCTCGTCAAAATGCAGATTGGTAGCAGCACCCACTGGGAATACCAGGGTGATTTCCATGTACACTAAAGCTTGACAAAATGGTTAAAAATCATCCCCCCCCACTGGCCATGTAAATAGCATCAAAACTATTATTTTCTTTGTAATATTAGATGATACCATTTTTTCAGCATAGTTTCAATATCGAAATTAACATCTGTTAAGGAAATGTCATAGTCAACCTCTCAGCCCACTTCAGAACTCACCTTTTCTAATATATAGTTAAACAGAGTTTACCAATATTTTGAAATGGAGACATAAAGCGGTATGTTTTCATGTTGTGCATGTATCCTTTATATACTATAAACTGTAGCATCCTTAATTTAAAGACAAAAAAAGACAAACTCAATAATTGATTGTGATGAAGTCATGTGAGCATAAGGCAACCAGGTGCTAGGTCTCAGGATTATCATAGAAGCAAGATATTGGTGACTGATCTCACTCAGCAATTACGTGTTCAAAACTTGGCATGTATTATCTCCTGCAATGACTATAACTACCCTTTGAGGGAGGAATTATTGTGTTTATTTTACATATAGGAGAACTAGATTCAGATAGGTAAAGTAACTTGCCCAATGCCACACAGCTGGTAAGTAGCAGAGCCTGACCTACATAACTAATCAAAATCCATATTCTCTGCACGAAGCCATTCTCCCTGGGCAGGAATCACCTGAGACAGCTGAGGAGGAACACTGGGGCATTGGCAGAGTGGAAAATTCAGGAAAATGGGGAAAAGTGTCCCAGAGGGTATATCTACCTAGACCAAATCATCCTTAATTTACAAGAATGACCACAGGCTACAGCATGGGAAATATGGAGAAACTTCAGTGCCCACTGGCATCGCCTCTGAAGAGGATTTGCCTGGTCAAGGGGGAAATCCACTTCGAACATGGACGTTGTTTCATTTGGTCAAAGTAGGTCAGAGGAATTGTGCGGAGTGATGGGTGGCTCTTTTTCAGGAGTTGTGTTTGCCTGAGGAAGTTAAAGGTGGAAGGAACACAATGTTGCCACAGTGTTCTTGTTCACCTGGGTGATGTCAGGACTCTCCACTGAGGCAGAGACATTTACAGTTTCCATAAGAAATGTTACCAGGACAGGTTGGCCCACAGAGACCATCCTAGAAACAACTGCCTACACAGAAAAAAATTCTACATATTTCTAATTCTATTCCTGCAGGACTAGGATGGGAACATCTTAGTATAAGGGATATAAGTAAGTATGAGAGCAAGCTGGGAGGGTACATCATCTCATTCACTGGCATCATCAACTGAAGGTACACGTTCAGGGTCATTCTCCCTTCAGCCCCTGGAAAGCCTTCTGGGATTTTCATAACCAGCACTTTCTCCATATACCCACACAACCAGCCTCACACATAACTTTTGTTAATATTCTTTTGCTAGGTATTCATTTAGTTGGATGTAGAGTCTCCCTCTATGTCTATATCCTCTTCAGCAAGTCGCACTCTGTGGGGACATAATAATGCTTATTAATAATAATGATATTTCCCTGTTGCGAGTCTTCTATCCTTATGATGAATTACCATTGGAGGAGAAATGCTCTGCAATAAAATGTGTCAACTTTTTAATGAAAACTACTCTATTGAGTGTCTGCCAAGAGCTATTCCAATGTAAGTTATTAGGATACCATCGCATTAATTTTTAGGGATTGATATATACCTATGGGGCCTGAGAGTACCTGAGCTCCTGGAGCAGGTTGCATTGCACCTTAGACATTTTGCTGCTTGACATGCAGGGGGGCTTCTCTATTAGCTTTGAAAGCATCTCATGGTGTGGTTGCTTTGCTGATTGAGTTGTGTAGATCACTCAAATGCCTCGTGCTGGTTTACACTTTAATCATTCTCTCACGGTAATATAATGGTAATTGGTGTCGTTTAATCTACTGTGCTGTTTAATGCCCTGAGACTTCTGGGGATTTCACACAACCCATCAAACATTAACCTACACTATTTATTTACTCTGAAAAGAAAATTCTCCCTTTTCCTCCTGCACCCCGACTTTTCATTTTAAAGAAGCTGGCTGAGGGGGAATTCATCCAGTTGGGTATGTCCCAAATTTGAGAGAGGTTTTGCCTCTCTAAGTTCTTCTGAGCTCTGTGGCATTTGCACTTTTGCCAAGGAATTCTTTAAGTCACTGAGTTAATTCATGCCTGGGTTTTCCTTTGCTAACTGTCCCTCCTGCCAGGCTCTGGTGTTGCAGGGCTGAGATGAGCCACGCACGGGAGTTGAGGGGAGTTGCTCTCTAAATTAGATACTCTGGGACTCCACTCTCAGAAATGCAAATGCTAAAAAAAACAACAACAATGCTGGGGATTTTCCAAACAACAGCAACACACCAACTTAAGGAAGGGCATGGATAAAGGATGAGAAAAAGATCGGTCTCCTCAGCTCAGATCCCTCCCTAGCCTGGGCACCCTTGAATGTGGTCTGCCTCCCTCAGCTGCCATCGCTCCTGCAGTACAAAATGTCAATGCAGCACCTCATGAAAACCAATATTGTATGTATCACCCTCCCGTGGAAATAAATGGCCCTAGCAGAATGTGGGAAATAAACTTGCCAAACACATAAATAACCATTATGGGCAGCTTTCTGTGACTGCAAGGTATTGAATCCAGAACCTGACAAAACATTAGAAAGATTTGTAAATGGTTGTGGCTGTAGACGTGGAAACCAGGAGACCACATATCTCCAGTATTTTCAAATTTATTTTATTGTTGTCAAAATGGAATACTTAACCTTGATCTCGGCGTTCCTGAATGAAAAAGAAACAAGATTCCAGTGGGTGTCCATACTATCCTATGCACAGGTAGGATGCTAGTGAGGATGCAATAGATCCAGGTCCTGGTACAGTCATTGCTGCTGAAGATGCTGCCTTTGGAGACATGGGAGAAAAGGGGTGGGAAGGGGCAGATACTTTAGCCAGATCATCCCAGCTTCCTGTATGGAACTGCAGTGCATAGAAAAAGCAATTTGGAAAACCAGCAGCATTAGGGTGGAGTGGGGACAGGACAAGGGCTGGCTCTCTCCTAAGCAAAGGATCATTATTTCTTATAGGTTAATCAGATTTCTTTGTTCTTCTTTTTCTGCTTTCCTGAGTTTCTTTCTTGCCCTGATCTCAACATCAGCCAGGAATGGCCAATCTTCAGCTCATCTGTCCCCATTTTTTCTTCCTATAGCCATGGTAGTACTACTGGTAGATCCCAGCACCCTTTCCCCTGAGCTGATACACGGTCTCAGGCCATTCGTCTTGCCCTTCAAAAACCTTTGACCAGCAGTGGAGGCTGGTTTTCAGGATGGATCTTACCCACCCTGAGTAAACCCCAGAGAAACTGTCTTTCTTAGCCAGTTCCTCTCCAGTTTACCAATAACCTTTGACCAGCAGTGGAGGCTGGTTTTCAGGATGGCTCTTACCCACCCTGAGTAAACCCCAGAGAAACTCTGTCTTTCTTAGCCAGTTCCTCTCCAGTTTACCAACCATAGTAGATATATTCAAAATATTTGTTGAATGAATGAAGGGCAATACTAGTAATAGAAGCATGGTAAATTCAACTGGAAACTTACTAATAGTGTTGGAGGATGGAAAACAAGGTCCCAAGGTAATATTTTTGAATTCTTGATGTGTTTTAGTTTATCAGTTCCATTCTTTGCCTCCTTCCTTAGCAAAAGCATGACTAGCTATAGGTAGAAAATAAGCCACCAACCCATGTATGCATTAAGAAACCAACAATATAAGGTTTTTAGAAATTGCATAAGAGATTAATGTCAGCTAAAATAACACCTTTAGTAACATTAAAGTAATACACGCTTATTAGAGAAAATCTGAAAAATAGACAAGTAAAAGAAATTTAAAAGTCACAGGTAGTTCCACACCTAGTAAATACTATAGTGATTTTTTAATATTTAAAATTTCCAGTCTTTTTTGGAAATACATAAATTCATGTTAAAAGTGATTTCTCATCCTCCTTTCTCTCTTGCTTTCTTCTCTCTAATTAAGCAAAATTAAGATCATTCTATGTACAGTCTTGTAACCCATATTTCTTTTAGTTAAAAATACATGCTGAGCATCTTTCCAGATAAATGTCTACAATTTAGCACTCAGAAATGAATTCCTAGTTTTCCATCAGGATGCAATTTTCTCTTTGGGGTCCAGTGCTGGGTAGCAACAAAGCAGCATTTTTCAGAAAACGCTTTTACATAAGGCATTTTAAACAGAACTATCAATTTCTCTACTTCTCATCTTCCCTTCAACTCTCTCCCCACAAATAACTAAGAAGTTAAGAATGTCTGCTATCTCTGAGATGACATTTAAATATCAATAGTTCTATTGGAGGGAAGCTGGTGGTTGTATCAAAGAGGAGGAAGGCTCTCTGCTGTTCTGTGAGGAAATGAACACCCTCTCCCTGGAGGCCTGTTCTAAACTGGAAGATCCTGTTAGGAGGACAGCAGGGAGCAGTGTCCTCTGCACCTGGGGAACAGCAGCAACTTGGGCTCCCCCAGCCTCTTTGGGTGGGCACTGGCCCTGGCTCTTAGGAAGGCCTCCCTAAGCACGGCAGGCAGGAGAGCTGCCGTGGTGCCCCTGGAGCCCTGGAGCCCTCAGGATCTCTGCATGTCCTGCAGCCAAGCTGACTGGTCTCACCCAGGTTCAACCTCCCCTGCAGGTGACAAGAGCAGTCAGATAGCTGCAGCCAAGCTGACTGGTCTCACCCAGGTTCAACCTGCAGGTGACAAGAGCAGTCAGATATAAAACTGTATACCCCGCTTCCACAAGGCAGGGTGGAGGACACCTACAGATGGGTGTCTTACGGAGATGCTTCCAAGAAACCAGACTAATGAATGTCAATGGGTCGATACTGTTCTATGCCTTAAGCAGAGCACTGAAGCTCATGGACAAAGAATGCCAAAAAAAGGACCATGCCCAGTACTCCCTTTTGCTTGGTGATTTCTCCTTTGAAGCCTCACCAGCATGCCAACAGAGGGCTAAGGCATGCCTTTAACTCTTTGCTTGAGCTGCCTGTTGGAGCACACAAAGGCACTGTATCTCACACATCCCAGGTTAGCTCTTTGGTGCCCTTGCCTACAGGGAGGGCCGTACCTAGCTAACCAAACCCCTCAAGGCAGCTGCCTACTCTGCTCAAACAATTTCCAAGAATGAAAGTTGTTCAAAACCCCTGGCAACCTACCCAGGGGCTCACCACCTGGGTAGGTCATAGTCCTAACCCCTTCTGCTACTGAAAAAGGGTCCCTAGTCTTGTCATCAGTGAGAGAGAACATCAGCCTTGCAAAACTATTCCTTTGTACCTTAACTCTAGCATCCTTGTCTCGGCAAGGGATTGCTTAATTGCCGACAACAGAAACCTACTCAAGCTGGGCAATTATTAAGACACAAGGGTATCTCACAGAATCCAAGGGCAGAAATACAGCTGGGTCTCAGGAGGACCTGGAATTTGTAACTTGTAAGTTACAAATGTGTTTTACTCGAGTGAACAAAACAAACAGAACAATCAGTAATACTGGCTCAAATAATCAAAAAGCTTATTTTTCTCGTGAAATAATTTCAAAAGTGGCCAGTCACCCATGTCATTAGGAATTCAGAGGTGGGACTTTTATCCTCATGGTTGCAATGTGGCTGCTGCGCATCCAGGCATGGAGTCTGTGTCCCAGTTTGGAAGAAGTGGGTAAAGGGGCAAAGGTTAAAGTGAAAAGGAATGTTACACACATTTAACCTTCTGGGAAGCTCTGCCAGAGGTTCCACCCCATAACTTCTCCTTGGCCAGAATTTCATCAGAAATATGAAAGAAACGTCAGCTGAAAGAAAGTTGAGGAAGCTATTTTTGTTTTATTTTGTTTTTGTTAATCCTTACCTGAGGATATTTTTTCCAATGATTTTTAGAGAGAGTGGGAGGGATGGAAAAAAGGATGGGGGAGAGAGGGAGAGACAAATATCGATGTGAGAGGGACACATTGATTGGTTGCCTCCTGGACATGCCCTGACCAGGACCGGGGATCGAACCCACAACCCAAGCATGTGCCCTCACCTGGGAATCGAACCCAGGACCCTTCAGTGTGTGGGATGAAGCTCTAACCCAGCCGTGGGCAAACTACGGCCCGTTTGAAATGAATAAAACTAAAAAAAAAAAGACCGTACCCTTTTATGTAATGATGTTTACTTTGAATTTATATTAGTTCACACAAACACTCCATCCATGCTTTTGTTCCGGCCCTCCGGTCCAGTTTGTGGCCCTCGAGTCAAAAAGTTTGCCCACCCCTGCTCTAACCACTGAGCCATGCCAGCAAGGGCAAGGAAGCTATTTTTCTTTAAATAGACGTGCTGCTGCTCCCTGGAGTGCAATCTGATTTCTGCTGGTGAAGAAGAAAGAGGAGGGGATATTGAGTAGCAGGTGTCTCCTGCTACATAACAAACTACCCCTAAAGCTAGTGGCTGAAAACAGCTGCCACTTTCTTTTCTCATGCCTTTGTAGCTCAGGGCTTAATTCGTCTCTGTTCTGCAGTGTCGGGGCTTCAGCTGCCCTGGGACAAACATGGACCGGCTAGTGTGGCTGGACCTCTCCCTTCTCATGGCATCCACTGGATGAGGCCCCGGGGACCTGAGACCGCCTTCCTCACATATCTTGGCTTGGTGTGGCTGTGGGCTAGGGCCCTTCAGTTTCCTCTCTCTAGTCCATGGTCTTTGTCATACAGTAACCTAGTCCACACATCTTTACATGGCGATTGACTTCCAATGGATGGAAACAGAAATTGCCTCTGAAGCCCTGTCCTGGAAGTCACACAACCTCACTCTCACACATGCTACTGGTCAAAGTCAATTACACTGCGAGCTGGGTTGCAAAGGATCCCACCCCCCCGATGAGAGCAGCCTGTGCACACAGCCGCCGCTGGAGGAACTGTTGACACTGTCTTGGTAGAGAACAGCCCTAGCAGGCCCCAGGTGCTGAGGGCTCTCTCTTCCACCCTGTCTGTCTGGCACTTTGTCTCTGCCTTTCCCTACAGATCTGGTCATTCTTCCTCAGCTTTCTCTTGTTCTGAGCACCAGTACAAACACAGGTGCCATCAGCCCTGGAATTCCCTAACTTTTATGAGTTTTATAGCCAACTAACTGGAAAGTAGTGTAGGGACAGGTAAGAAATCACTAGGTAGCCCTTTTCTCTAGCCCAGAAATCCCAACTCCTTTCTGCATTTTATGAATGATTTTCTATAGCTCATTTGGGAACTAACCTTCAAGAAAAAGGCACTACCTTATGGTAGGTGTTCGACAGTATGTGTGCATGTGTTGATGTGAATGTGCGGCATAGGACCATTTGGAGAGCTTTTAAGGAGTAGTTTGTGAAAGTATAGTTTATATTTTTATTTTTAAAGCCCCAAATCAAAGGAAAACCAATTTCCATCAGATTTCATTGTTATCTGATGGGTGAAAGGAGTACTTGTTTTTATCTTGATGCCTCCCCCCACACACTTGTGCACATACATAGGCACACACACCCCATGGTCTGTATCCATTCATTTATAGATGAAGTTCCCATTACCAGTAACAGCATTGTTTCCCTAAACAGAAGAGACAAGCATCAAGGAGGTCAAGCAGCCTGCCCAAGTGAAGGGAGTGTGTGTGTGGATAATCACCGCCTTTACTAAAATGCTGCACAAATGTTTTCCTGGTCCAAGGACAGATGCCAGAGATGTAGGCTCCTCCCTGCCTCTGGAGATAATTGAAGTAGGAGCTCTTACTCTGAAGCTCAAGGCATTGTGAACCCCCTGAAATTATATACCTATTTTGGGTCCCTAGGCCCTCCTCATGTCCCAGGACAGGGCCTATGAGACAAAGGGGGTTACAGGCTGTGCCATGGGCCGTTCTCCAACCCTGATTCTGCTTCGTTCCTGGCCAAGTGTGGCTGGGACTGATGCCCTAATACTAGCGAAGGGGGTCTGCCCTGCCAGTAGCCACGGGCCACCTCTCCTCGCTAAGCCCTTCTTCTCAAGAAGTGTTCATGCTACTCTCAGGTCTCAGAGTCTCCTGCGAGACCTGGGTCTTCGCTGAGTGTCCCTCGCCTGTCTTTGTTCTTGCCTCTGTTACTTTGCCCTCTGCATTGGAAGTTGGGTCAGATTTACTAAGCATAACCAGCAAACTACCCAAAGGGCTACACCAGAAGAGTGCAGAGGACAAGGGAAAACTTGAGAGAATTCGCTTTCTTCCTCCAGCCACATGCCCCCTGTCCCTTTTGCTACCGCTGATCTTTGAGAACTAATTTCTGCCAACTAAATAGCAAAGGGGACATCAATTTCCTGTCAATGGCGGCAGCTTCGACAGTTCCTGTCCTTCATTCAAACATGTGAATGCTTTGCCTAAATTGCACATTTCTCATTTAGCACACCTTTGAAAGCTTGCTCTGAATCTCAGGGCAGACTGTTTGTGTGAGCCATGGATGGCGTGCAGCTGACCACGGAGGGAGGGGCATCGAAGCAGGGAAAAGGAGACGGGAGCATCTTCAGCTTACTCCAGGGAGAGAAATTGGCTTCAGAAATTAGGCTTTAAAAAGCTGAATTTGGAGGAATAAATTTCAAAACTTATCTCAATCTACCTTAGAAAGTTATTCTTCTTTTTAAGATGCATAAAATGAGTTTCTGTCATTTTCTAAAGGAAGGGGCGAAAGTTTGCCACATCCCCATCTAAAGGTGAGACCACTTGTTCTGGACTGTTCTAGAGTTTTCAGTTAACTTCTGCTGCTGCTTCTTAGCTGTACCCAGGGAATCTGAAGGAAGACACAGCAAGTCACCTGCCCCCCCACTCCCTGTGGCCCATGCGACTCAGTGGGTGCAAACATCTCTATAGTTCTAAACTTTCATATAAATTCCTCTAGCTAGTTCTTCCAGCAACCCTATGCTGTAGGTATAAGAGCTCCATTCTTCAGATGCAGAAACTGAGGCTCAAAGGAGTTAGGGTGCTTGCCCAAAGTCACACAGCTGGAAAGGGCCTTTGCTGCTGGCCTGTTTTCAGATCTTCTAAATTGAGTCCAGGCTAGTCCCCTGGGCCCCAAGCCAGCCAGCCCTACTCTCAAGACACCTAAATCCAGAGTCCCGCCCTTTCTGAGAAGGCTCAGGTGCTGAATTCGAGGAATGGTGGCAATTTCTTCTCCAGTGTGTTTTCCTTATGTACCATATTTTTCTGTCTTTTGGCCAGCGAGAGGAAACAGTGATGAGCATGTTCTGAAGACTTAATTGACTAATGTCTTTAACAGCTGGCCACCTTGGGCAAATGGTTCTATGCTACAATATGATATGGACGAAGACTCTAGCTTTCCAATTGCAGAATCCTATATTATAAGGGGATGGGGGCGGGGAGGGTGGCAGGGTAGCTTCAACTAGGCAGTCGACCAGGAAAGAAAGATGGGATCACAGAGCAGAAAGCCGGCCCTGTGCAGAGGAAAGCTGGTGGCCAGAGTGAGCTAGCAGGGACCAGGGAGGAGGAGTGACTCAGAGAGCCCGCTCCTGCTCCTGACAGAAGTGGCTCTGGGTGCCACGTGACTGATGTGGGTGACCTTGGGCAGGACTGCTTGTTTCCTCATTGTGCGACAACATTGCTGTGAGGTAGCACCGCCCACTGAGACTTGACGTCTCAGCCTCTGTGATAAATAAGGCTAAACGAATCAGCCAGGGATAAAAAAATTAATTGAATTTTATAGAGAGAAGGTTTAGCTTATCTCGTCTTCGCTAACAAACCGAGACAATCTGGAGTTGTCGTAGGCCTTTCCCCTTCTTTACAAATCGCCCATAATGCGCAGTGCTGAGCAATGCCGGGTAGCAGCTTGCTCTGCAGATCACATCCCGAGGCTGCCCGTCCAGGGCCTCCTCCGAGACTGCTTTGTAGTTGCTGAGGAAGCCCGGGAATCACTTTGATGTGCTGGCCACGTGGCTTAATATTATTGCTAATCAGAATCCTAATCCTACCTCACTGATGGGGAGGGGGAGGGGCAGGAGATGGGAGTCACCAGGGTCAAATCCTGTGCATCATGTACCTGGTAAAGGGTAAAGGGCTACCCTTGAGCCTGTGACCTCAGCCTGCAATACATATTACTTTCAGAGGCAGGGAAAGCAGGAGGCAGCCACTTTAGGGTGGAGTTTGGAGTTGTTTCTATAAGACTGAAATTTCGTATGAGCAAGACGAACTGGTGAGATTGAAAACAGCAAGATTTACATTTTGTCTCTTCAGCCCAACAGTTTGGTCTCAGCGCCAGGGGCCCTGAGATGTGCCCTCTGACTGTCATCATCTTTGATGACTCTGTCCTGGCCACACAGGTCCCTCTGTTAGAGCCATCTGCAAGGTGCTGCCCAGGAACTTTGTCTCCTCAGCTTGGGGGGCAGCCCCGACGGGGACAGGGGTTGGACTTTTCTCATTTAGCCACCGAAAGAGGTGGACAACCCCTTTGCAAAAGTTGAAGCTGAGAGAGAGGAAAACATGGGACAGGACAGCTAGAGATTTGTAGTCCTGGTTAGGACCCCAGGCACCTTCTCTGAAGGGGTCACACCAGTGATTGGAGTAGACACTTGATCAGCAAATTGGGAGAGAAGGAGCCAGGAAATAGGGCCGGAGCAAGAGCAATGACGAATGAGGTTGCTGGTTTCCCCTTTAGAAAAATCCGGCTCCGTGGCCACTTGTGATTGCTTTTGTGACTTGGGCACAGTAGGCAGAGGCCGCCAGTCTGCCTGTGCCAGGATCAAATCCAGGCCTCGGGGGAGTCTAGCGATGGTCTTACCACTAGCACCTTTCTTCTTGTCCTTATCACATAGGGTTGAAGAGTGTTTGGGAAGGATTTTCCCTTTCCTCCACCCCACCCCTCTCCATGGTGTTCCGTGCAGGTGGGAGGGTTTTCTGCTGACGGAGTTCTGCAGACTCCACTGCAGGGTTTTGACTGCAGCACATTGTCTGTGACAAGTCAATGCAACGTGAGATCCTGGGGAGTCCAGCTTGGAGTTCTGGGCCCCAGCTCCTCAGGGTGTCCAGGGGTAGAAGTGTGAGGGAGTGGAGTTCACGCCAACTGCCCCTAGGCTCCAGAGCAGGGCCCAGGAGGGCTCAGCCCTGACTAGGTTTTTGTCTCTAACTCAGCACACTCAAGGAGACACAGAACTCACTCTCTCTGGGTCTTTATGTTCTCCTCCGTCAGATATGACTGCTAATCCTGGCGGGTCACCCTCATGGGGTCATTTCAGATTGATTTTGTAAAGCTGACAGGCAGGATTAGGCTGTGCCACTCAGCAGAGCTGCTAGGGGAAAAATTGCTAGAAATGCTAAAGACTCTTAGGTTAGGGGTGAGCCTTGGCCTGTGGAGCAGCAGTCAGCAGAGCTGTGGTCTGGGACGGCCTGAAGTTGTGTGTTCTAGAGGAGAGGACAGGCTCAGCCCACGTCTCAAGGGCTTGGATTGCTAAGCACAGTTTACACGTACTGAGGGCTTTATGTGAACCAGAGACTGTCCAGTCAGTCCTCTTCAAAACAATATGAGGCACAAGCTAGATTCCTCCTCCTCTGCAGACAAGACACATTGGGACACATTGAGGTAAAGGATCTTTCCTACGACTATACTATTGGTCATTGGCAGAAGCAGATCCGAATCCAGGAATTAGAGTTTCAAAAATGGAGGGTTATGGGAAAAGCCCGGTGGAAGGGGTGGGGAAGGCCAGAAGAATATTGGGTAGAAGCACTGCTTCTGGTGCTGATACCATCAAATCACTTAGTCATGCCCGTTCACCTCTCTGGGCCATAGGTCCCTCACCTTTGTACAGGGGCTTTCTCAAAGGTCCCTCTATCTCTAAAAATCTAGACAGTTGTAGTTGGGGACAAGGTCTTGCTGTAGAGCAGTTACCAGGGGTAGGCAAACTTTTTGACTCGAGGGTTTGTTTTTTTTTAGGAAAGGGGGGCGGGGCCGGGCCCGGGGGCCATAGTTTGCCCACGGCTGAGTTAGACAGTCACCAAGTCACTAGAAGAAACCCAACTGTTATCATACTACACTTGATCTTAGCCAAAAGGCCGAGAAGCGATCCCAACTGTTATCATAACAACCACAAGCACAATTACCTCCTCAACAGCTAATGTTTATTGACACTTGCTAAGGGCCAGGCACTAAGCCCTTTGCAGGCATTGTTTCTTTTAATCCGCACATCAGACCCATGAGGTAAATACAATTCCTATTTTACAGATGTAACAATTAAGGCACAGAAAGGTTAATTAACTCACCCAAGGTCACACAGCTCATTAGTGATGAAGTCTGAGGCATTTCTCTCTGCCCTCTATGCCCACCAAGCACATTCCCTTCCACAGCTCACCCAAGAGCTCCAGAGAAGGCAATGTTTGGGTTAACATAAGAACAACTTCCCAAGTGCATTTTTCACCAACAGTTGGTGATAGATATTTGGCCTGCAGAGACTTCCTTTCAGACCATCTGGGGGCTGAAGATAGCTTCTGAGAATGACAGGGTAACCCTGGGAGACTTATCCCAATAGGCCAGCTTCCACAGACTAGAAACTAGTGTAGGTTCCATGGAGTGGGGAGGGGAAGAGGGAGGAATTAATTTCTAAGAGCTGAAAAGGATGGGGAGGAAAGTGGGCATAAGAGAGTAAAAATGTGACCTTCTGGTTACAAGATTGCCTCCATGGAGGCCATGACTATTCACAACCATAAAGGGCAGAGCTGGACCCTAGCACCAGTATCACTTATCCTATTTATTGGCTGGGGAGAAGATGGAGAAGTAAACCCTGGAGGCTCTGTCCATGCTGGTCAGGGCAAACAATCTGCTATGACAACAACCCAATGTTTAGTGATGACTTAGCCTCCAAAATTTATTTTCCTCTAGCCTCACTGACATCACAGCCCAATGTGGGTTGGAGGCTTAGGGTTGAGGGGAAGGTGGAGCAAAGTCATTTAGGGATCCAGGCTCCTTCCACCTTGTGTCTCTGGCATTGGCCCCAAAGCTGAGTGCTCTCCACTGTGTCCTCTGCATCCAGCAGATGAAGGAAAAGAGATCACATGAAGACTGCAGCTCTGCTTTCAATACCTGAGTAACACACCACACTTCCTTCGTATTCGATGGTGGGATCCCCTCCCATGGCCCCATCCCATGCAGGAAGGCGGCAAATTAGGCTAGTGATGCTGCCAGGAAGGTGAGAAAATGTTGGTGAGCCCATGGCATTGTTCCTGCACACTGAACTTCTGGTTTTCCAAAAAGTTGACCCCCAAGACCTTCCTCAAATGCTAATAGAACCTACTACCTGAAGGTCTCAAAAACGACCCAGGGGAATTATGTCTTTTTTTTCCCCTTGATGTGTATCAAAGGGCAGAGAGAAAAGCTGTTTCATGTTTTTTTTGGTGGCAAACAGTGATGTAATACAAATCCTTTTGGTCCTTTGGATCACTATGCTTTCACCGACAACATAATGGCATATTTAGTATAATCCATAGCTGATGACTGCACATTACCTTTCTGAGTTTGGCTACTGATCATCATGTGTGCTCATCTGAAGTTAGGTAGTCAACTAGTGGTTTAACCAGTCCTCAAACATTGGTAACTTTTAGGATTAACGGAAAACTGTTCAACTGCAGATGCCTTCCCTCCCATTGTCCCCGTGATTCAGATTTGAGAGGTCTGAGGGGGGACCCAGCACCTGCATTTTAAAGAAGCATCTCAGATAAGTCCGATGAACACCAAAGATTGAGAATCACTGAATAAACCATAGTTCACTTCCTCTGCAAGCAGATCTCTTTGGAATATACTTCAATTCAGATAATCTGATACAGCAAATGTCACCTTAAAAAAATAAACAAGCAGACATGTAAACTGCCATAGCATACTCCCGTAGAAAACACAATCTGCTTAGGCCACAAATCAGATGATATGGGACCAAGTCGTAACCATCAGTAACTAGCCATGTGAACTTAATTGAGCAAAGCACTTATAAAACACACTTCCTGTTTCTTCTTCAGAAAATACAGTAACAGCAGCTCTACACTTACCTTACAGATTATTTGGATGATCAAATACATTTAAGTATTTGGTTGTGTTTTGAAAAAAAATAAATGTCCATAATAGCAGCAGGTACTATTAATCCTATATAATAAAAGCCTAATATGCTAAGTGTCCGGTCGACCAGTCGGCCGTTCAACCAATCAAAGTGTAATATGCTAATGATATGTTAAGGCCGCTCAACCACTTGCAATAACATGCACTGACCACCAGGGGGAAGATGCTCCAACCAGTAGGTTAGCTTGCTGCTGGGGTTCAGCTGACCGGGACTGAGAGAGACGGGCTGGGCACGCCCTAGAGCCCTCCTGCGGTCCTTCCCTGGCTGGCCAACCTCCTGCATCTCTCCCTAGCCCCAATCGTGCACCGTTGGGGTCCCTCGGCCTGGCCTGCACCCTCTCACAATCCAGGATCCCTCAGGGGATGTCATAGAGCCAGTTTCAGCCCGATCCCACAGGCCAGGCCAAGGGACCCCACTGGTGCACAAATTCGTGCACTGGGCTTCTAGTATTAAATGAACTGAGAGGCTTATTTGTACTACAACTGAATCATTTACCTTACAAAGACATTCCTTAACATTTAAATGCTTGCTTACAGAAAATTAATTGGGGAGTAAGGCCAGAGGAATGCACTATTAATGTATTGTTAAAATATTAAGGTAATAAATCAGAGACCAAGGTTTCTGAAATGATCATCTAAGCCAGTGGTTCTCAACCTTCCTAATGCTGCGACCCTTTGATACAGTTCCTCATGTTGTGGTGACCCCCAATTTCATTGTTACAAATTGAACATAATTAAAGCATAGTGATTAATCACAAAAACAATATGTAATTATATATGTGTTTTCCGATGGTCTTACACAACCCCTGTGAAAGGGTCGTTCGACCCCCAAAGGGGTCGCGACCCACAGGTTGAGAACCACTGATCTAAGCCAATAGGTTGATTTTAAAAATTCAATTCATATCTATCCATTGCTGAATGCAAGGTACAACTCTAAATATATCTTCTTCATAATTGTTACTAATGAAAACAGAAGTTTCCCTGTTATTTTTGCCTATTTTATTTTTTCTTTCCAATGTCAACTTCTCAAGAACAATTTCCATTCAAAAAATGGCAGGTGGGTTTATTCCCCCATACCTGCCTGTGCTCTCCTAGTCCTAACCCTGAGAAGCAGGATTGTGCTGTGGTGAAGTAGGTGGAGAAACAGGATTAACAGACTCTAATACTTTCACTCCTAATGTAAAGCCAGGGATGCGGAAAGGTGATGTGATAAAAGGGTACTTTTAGTGGCAATGGTAAGTTAATGAATGGAATGGATTATGGGTAGGGATGACTATTAAGTTCCATCCAATCAATTGGTATGGTTATGTGGAAAGCTGTGCTAAGAAGGATTCTGAGATTGCTTTTAGGAACATCAGGAGAGAATGCTGTGATTGATTAGTGATGTCTGCCATGGGCAAGGACATCCTTAACTAAGACAACCAAAACAATGTCTGAGGAGTAGGAAGGACTAGGAAAAAAGATAAATAAATAGATTTCTCAGAGTTCCCCTAGAAATGTACAGCTACCTGGCCCAATATGCTGTTTTTAAATGAGTGTTTCCCAGACTTTCATTCTCCCAACCCTACTTCCCATATTCCCCATTAAAACAACACAGCGTGTGTTTTTATCATCTCCTGTTTTTATTGTCTCCTGTCCTTACCGTGCAGCTCAGATCTCCCTTTCACTATCACCTCTAATGTTGTGAACCCCTTGAAAATTCCCTCTGGCCCATGGATGTTCTTATTCTGTCCCTTATTCTCTTTCATCTCACCTCACATTTCACAGTATGTGAATGTATGTGAGATATTTGTTAACCAGTTTAGTTTCATTTCATCATTTGATATGCTTTGACTATTTGTGATTTACCTGCTTCCCGAGGCTGGGTTTTTTGGTCCTTAGGTAATGAGGCCCTGGAGGGAATAACCTGACCGAATGGTATTCTTTGTACAGCATTAGGAGTGGCCACTGTGGCCCTCTGTCCAGGTTCCCTCTTTCGGTAGGAGCCACTCTTTTCCCCAGACACTGGGAGTGTTGGTGGATGGCAGCTGTTGGCTCCCTATGAAGGGCACCAGCTTTTTTATATTCTCATCGGCTAAGACGGAGGCTTAGATAGAGAGACAGACATGGGTTCCAGTCCATCCTTTTGGGTTCCAGCTCAGCCTCACAGGTTTTAGTTTGTCCCGCTTCCCCTACTCCACTTCCATCTTCTCTCCTGACCACCTGTCCTGGGGACTTCAGGCTCCAGTGCCAGACAGACACAGTAGTTTCACGTAAACTGTGTAACCAGCTCCCACAATAGCATAAAATCAGATCTCTTCAATAAGTAAATATCTTTTTTCATAATTAAATCAGCTATAGATACTATCTGTGTGTCTATCAATCCATCCCTGAATCCCTCTGTTCACCTATTCATCCTGGTTGATCTTCTGCGATCAAACCCTGGATGACACAGTCACATTCCAGGAATTGCCCTCAGCTGAAGGGAGCCTCTAAGCCCAAGGTGACACCCTCTCGCCACACCCAATGACTAGTTCTCATGGGGATTTAAAAGCCCAGCCCTTTTGCTTCCAGGTGGGTTAACTCTAAAGGGGCCTTTAGTCCTAGAGCTCACTACAGGGTTGGCTGAGGTCCATTACCACTGTGTCATAGTCCAGTGTCTCCCTCTTCCTGATCTTGCTTCCTTTACTGCCTGCTCCACTTGCTCCCCACTGCAAGGACTGATCCCCAAGGCACTCCCCCAAGATTTCCTGCATGCCAGCTCTGTCCCAGAGTCTGATTTCCTGGGGAGTCCAACTGAGACATGCTTCGTTCAGTACCATTGCTCTCAGTTTAACAAATTTTTATTTAGCAGGTACGTGGGGCCAGGCACTGAGCTAGGCATTGAGGATATAAAAATGAATTAAGACTTAGTTGCTGCTCCAAGGGAACACATAACTAATGACACAGGCAGAGAGGTAAGCAGATAGTTCCAAGATATAGGCATGTCTAGGAAGCTACAAGGTAGCACATGACCCCTACAGTTCTAGAAGAGCTTCCTGGTGCACCTGAACTGATCTTGAAGGATGAGTAAAAGTTAGCCAGGTGAAGAGGGAAGAGTGCTCCAGACAGAGACAATGGAGAGCACAAAGACATGGGGTCCTACTATTAGAAGTGTGAATGGCTGTGGTGATATGTCAGGAAAGGAGAAGTCTGGCCAAGGAACTTGAACTTTATTTTATGGGCAGTGGAGAACCATTGAAAGAATGTTAGCAGATGTTAGATGTGGTCACATTTGTGTTTCAGATACATCTCTAAGGGGAGACTGTCAAGGGAGTCAGGTGGATGTGGTGGGTTCACACATCTATTCCAACCTTCCCGCATAGTCTTCCTATACTGCAGTTCTCAGGGAGAAAGCTAAAGCTACACCTCTAAGACCCCACTGCAGCTAGTGCTCTGGTTTTATCAATCAGACGTGTTTACCCAAGATTTGGAAGGTGGAAATGAGGCAGAGGGCTGGCCTCTGCTAGTTGTGTGGCCAGGTCCCTCATGGAGCTGCTGGGGTTTCCTGCAGTGGTTTCACGACCAAGGTTGTTTCTAATCACAGCTGTTTGCTAATTGTCCTGTTTGCCTGGTCATGCTGGCATCCTGATCATGGCAGTGGAGGCATGGTTCTGGAGCTGGCAGCTGAAGCACAGCCTCTGTATTTGGCAAGCAGCTTCTTGATTGTAAAAGAGGCAGTAATTCCCTTGGTATCCAGGTTCTGCAATATGGCTCTCAAAGCCATTTTCAGAAGCTCAACCTGTTTCTTCAGCTTCTCCAACAATTCTATAAGCCATTTAATGCCCTCTAACAAATCACCTTCTGCCCAAACTGGATAGAGTGGATTTTGTTCTCTGTACCTGCACCCTGATCGATACCAGTGCAAGACTTAAGGCAGGGAGACTTGTCACAGAACTGTCACACGGTCCAGGCTGATGATAAAGGCAGTGGTGGGGACAGAGAGGAAGGGACACATTACAGAAGCATTTGGGAGGTAAAAGTAACAGCACTTGGTGATTAATTGGGTGGGAAGTGTGGCAGAAACAATTGCTAAAATAACTTAGTTTTATGACTTTGGGGGTTGGTTGGAGAGAAGTGCAGATAAGTAAGATCAGGACTTTTGGAGAGAAGGGAGTTTGGGGGTAGAAGGCAAAAAATGATGAATTCAGGTGCTTATGGGGTATTCAAGCAATTTTTCTTCTTTTTTATAATTAAATCAGCTATAAATGCACACATAATTGCATAATTATTTCATATCTATTTTTCCCCTGAATCTGTGAACTCCAGGAGAGTAGGTATGACATCTTGTTCAGACATGGCACAGTCTGGCACAGAGTAGGTGCTTGATAGATGTTTTTTGAATGTTAAATAAATGAATTGAAGGTTGGATAATAGAAATTGTAATGATCATAGCACTACCAAGATGAGCAGGCTCAGCTACTGTTCCATGAATAGCAGCTTGACACTCAGCAAAATTATTTGATGACGGTGATGATGATGATGATGATGATGACGATGTGATTTTGACTGGGAACATTTCTTTGGTTAGAAATTCCAGCCAGAGGTCTAGAATTTCATCAGCATTCCCCCAAACCCAGAAAAATAGGTCAGAATATCCTACTTCAATCAAATTATACTTCTGTTACATATTCATTAAGTGTCGATCGTGTAGTAGGCCTATTAGAAGGTTTTCCCAGGTGCTTTGCAAATGGAAAGGCTTCTGTCGATCTGTCATATACTAAATGCAATTTCCAACTCTTGTAAATGAATGCCAAAGTTGACTCCAGCAACTCAGAGTAAAGCATGCCCGCAGCCAGACTGATTTCCTGCAGCTGCTCACAGGATACAGAAGCAACCTGACCATTATCTGCAACGTGGTCATTAAGCCAGGCTGTGCCTGGGGCAGGACTTTTTCTGCCTGTTTTGCTCACTCACTACTGTACTGTGGGTTTGCTGTGCAGACAGTGCCTTCTTCTACACGGGTGCTTTAGAGGGTGTTCACTGATCCATCAGGATCGATGATCCTTTTTAAAACAAACACCTCTTATGCCCTCTTACCTTCCTGAAGTGAACTTCATAGGAAATATAATCTACATGCATACATACTTTCAAACAAATTACTCTTGTCTAACAGTATCTTAGCACTCAGAAAATTTGTTTGATGATGATAATGATGATGATGATGTGTTTGACCAGTAACATCTCTATAAATGGATATAGAATTTCATTGGCATTTCCCCAAAACCTAGAAAAGTAGGCCAGAATATATAAGGAAGGTGGACACAATAAAAATGACATGTATCTCAACATACAAATGGCTGCACTACTAGGCATGAGAAAGTGCTCAGACACTTGCTCCCACATAAAATCCCCATGAACGGACCAGTCACAAGTATAGACTGAGGCACATTACACTGGTGACTCAAAACTATGAGAGGTGTCACTGTCAGTGATGTGTTCACCAAAATACCCAATAGTCCTTTGTAAAGCACCAAACAAAATAAAGTCTTCCCTTGATTTACACAGTGGTCACAGTCTTTTAAATTAAGTGTACGTTAAACTGTAAACAAAATAAGTGCACCCCTAAACCGTGTGATGGTTCTAGGTTCAGGTAATTAAAAACAGGTTTGCACCTATGTAATTGTCCAGGACAAGGTTGGGTGAGATGCAGATAATTTCTTATTGTCAGAGTGGTCCTTGGCAATGGTCCACTAAATGCCAGTAGGTTCACCCAATCACTGTGACTCCCTAGAAAACTGCTCTCCAGTTTCCAAATGCCCCTGAAGTAGCATCAACCCAATTGAGAACCACAGTATTCCAGCATGAGCTCCCCTATCAGACCACTCTGTTGAGCAAACTGCCCACTTGAAAAAATATGGAGCATGGGGTGGGAAGTTCAGGTTTGGGAGGACAATAGGAAACTGCAACCCATGCACAAGGGTTAACATGATTAGAATTTACTTAGCACACATTTTGCAGGGGATTGACCTCTGTTAAACTCAAACAAAAGCAATGGAAACTTGGTTGCTATCATCTCTTCTGGGAGACAGAATGCAGCGCAGATGACACAGGGGGCAGGACCTCCTTGACTGTTTGTAGTTCTAGTCCCTATCATATGGTCTAGGGCAGTGGTTCCCAGTATGGGGCACATGCCCCATAGGGGGACAATGATTTTTAAGGGGGGCAATTCGAGAATGAGTTACTAACAGTGAATTTTTTGTATTATGTTCTGTCTAGGGGCCTCATACACAGTATGTAGATATATATTGTGACATATATTTATGCATTTCAGTTCTGTATTATATGTTTTGAAACTTTATTTGCTATTTTTTCATATTATTATTATTTTTTAACAATTTCTTAGTGATTTCTTCCTCAGTACTTCAACTATCCTTTCATTCTTTTAATTTTCTCTTTCATGGATGCCATATTCTTTGGAAGCTTGTTTAAATCAAGTTAATGGCCTTTAGGCTTCCTCCACATGAAAAGGAGTTCACTTTTTTAATAAGAATTATATGTCACATGGGGGGGCGGGGCATCAGGATTTTAGAGATGCTTATGTGGGGTATGACACTTGATCTTGGACTTCCTAGCCTTCAGAACTGTGAGATATAAATGTTGCTTAAGTCACCAGTCTACGATAGTTTTGTTACAGCAGCCCCAGCTGAATAAGATGACCACCCTACTCCAGAAAGATTTGGATAGATATTGTATGTATAAATGAGAACAGAATGCTAAGAAAAAGGAACAATCAGAAACCAAGAAAGAGTGCTCAGACACTTAAAAAAATATATGACTGCGCTCTTGCAGCTCAGCCACCGACATGCCATCCAGACCGAGGAAGACCTGAAAACTTCGGGGCCACATGAGCTACGGCCATGGCCACGGCCGCATAGGCAAGCGCAGGAAGCACCCGGGGGGCCGTGGTAATGGTGGCTTGCATCATCACAGAATCAACTTCGACAAATATCACCCAGGTTACTCTGGGAAAGTTGGTATGAGGCATTACCCCTTAAAGAGGAACCAGAGCTTCTGCCCAGCTATCAACCTTGATAAACTGTGGACCCTGGTCAGTGAGCAGACACGGGTAAATGCTGCCAAAAGCAAGACTGGAGCTGCTCCTATCACTGATGTGGTGTGATCGGGCTACTACAAAGTTCTGGGAAAGGGAAAGCTCCCAAAGCAGCCTGTCATTGTGAAGGCCAAGTTCTTCAGCAGAAGAGCCCAGGAGAAGATTAAGGGTGTTGGTGGGACCTGTGTCCTGGCAGCTTGAAGCTACATGGAGGGAAGTTCATTAAAATGTCCACAAGTACAGATGCCTTCTGGTCTAGGTCCTTTGGCGTCTCTACTTCCCTACCTGTACTTCGAAAACCTCCCCAACAGGTTCTAGGAGTTAAGGTATCAAGGCCTGGGGTCCTCTGTAAACTTTCCTGAGGAAGAAAGAGGCCTTTGGACCGATACTGACTTGAACTTTTTCATTTATAAAGTGAGAATGATACCTGTTGGTAACATGTGTGTAGATAGGTATTAAATAGTTGAAAGGTCTGTTTGCATTGTAAAAAAAAATATATGACTGCACAATTAAAAGTTTAATAGAAATGATAGAATGTGAAGTTAAGAAAAATCTTCCAGAACATAGAAGAAAAAGAGAATAAGACAGAAAATATGAAGAGAAAAATTCACAGAAGATCACTTCCAAAGTCCTGGCATCTACTTTTCCGGAGTTTAAAACAGAGAATGATGAAAACACAAAGGTGAAATAATTAAGGAAATAGAAGAAAAAGGCTCAGAATTTTCAAAACAAAAGGGCTACCAAATGCCCAGTAAGAATAAAGAAACAATTCTTCTGCTTAGACACACGCATTGTGAAATTTCAGAGCACCAAGGATCAGAAGATTCTAAGAGGTTCCAAAGACAAAAAATAACTCCCCTATAAAGAAAAAGACTCCAACTGGCATCAGATTTCTAATCCAAAGCCACAGTTGCCAAAATGCAGTAGAATAAAGTCTTTCAGTTTTGAGAGCAAATTATTTTAAAACTTGAATTCTATACCAAACTAAACAAACATTTAAATGTGAACACCCACTAAAATCAGTTTCAGATATTTAACAATGAAAGACGTTTACTTCTATATTTCCTTTCTGAGGGAATTACTTGGGTGCATCCATGTCAGCAAAACTAAGAGAAAATCCCAGAAAGGGGAAAGTTTTTAATAGAAGAAATAATAGAATTTACCCAGGAAATTCCTGGATGCCAATTGTCAGTTGACCTAACAAGCAATTAGTTCACATTAAAAGAGAATATCAATGAACTCTACGAAAAACGTTTTCAAGAAGAATGGATTCCAAGAAATATCTAGAATGAGGATAAGCCGAATATCATAAAGAAGGCATATGTTTCTTCTAGACCAACAAGAAGAAAGATAATCAGAAACTCCAGGGGAAATAAAAAGTTGTGCAGATAAATCATAGTCCAAATAGGAAGTAAACTGAAATGTGGCCCTGTTTTGAGCACTTGGCTGAGTTTGAGAAAGAAGACTCTATTTTTTCTTGATGCTGACACATTCTGCTTTGCATGGCCTGGGGTCACAACATTTGGAACCATTGAGAAGAAATATAATCATGGCGCACTGCTTAGCTCTGCAACAATATTTACATAGCCGTCATGTAAGCACTGTTTTCTGGTTTTCAGTTTTTAGAACCAACCTATAAACAAAGCAGGGGAAACTTAATTGTGGTTACAGAGTAGACAGAATTTGGGAGGTACAGAGGGTAAAGAGGTAGAGGAAAGAGACTTTCTGCTTCTGTCTTCATCTTACTGAATGAGTAGTCAGAGGTATCATTGACTGTTGATGGAACAAGAATTAGAGGTTTGTCTACAGTTACAACAGTAATAGAGAAACCAAAATAGCTAAGACTTTCCAAACTTGGGAGGGAGTGGGGGACAGAAATTAAAACTTTATGTACCCTAGAAATAAGTGGATAGATAATGTCTACTAAGGTTGTTCATCAAGACATAGCAGTGTAAACATACTATTTGGAGATGCAGAAAAAAAAACCACAAGCAGAACTAAAAACAGAAGCTGGTTAAAGGCTGTCATCTCTGGTAGGTAGAATGAGGGTGGGGAGAGATGGGTCAGGGCCCTGTTTCTTCTTCTTTTTTTTTTTAATTGATTTTAGAGAGAAGAGGGAGAGAGAGAGAGAGAGAGAGAGAGAGAGAGAGAGACATATCAATGTGAGAGAAACATTGACTGGTTGCCTCCCATACGCATCCCGACTGGGGATCGAATCCATAACCTAGATATGTGCCCTGAATGGGAATCAAATCTGCCACCTTTTCATTTAGGGAGGACGCTCCAGCCAACTGGGTGAGCCACACCAGCCAGAGGGTACTGTTTCTTTACATCACAAAACTTTTTGTACTATTTGATATTTTAACCATGCACATGAATCACTGATAAAATTTGAATTTAAGTCCTGGAAACCTATTTCACTATTACTTCATAACAATATTAAAATTGATTACATAATAAATGAAATATTCACAATAAAGTGAGAGACAACAGAGAAGCTCAGGGAGGTTAAGTGGTTTATCCCAATGCACACTGGCCTGTGGCCAGTCAGAGGCTGAGCTGAAATTTGAACACAATTCCTCCAGCACCACGTTCAGTGTCCGACTCCCAGGGCCGCAGTGAGGATGGAGCAGATGCAGCGAGAACATGGTTTGTAGCATTGTTTTCAACTATTCTATCTGCTTGTACTTACCAGTTATCTGTGAGTACCTTGTCACTTTCAATCCTGTTTCACACTTTGATAGGATCTAAATAAAAACATACATAGCCCATGGGACAGATAAATGTGTGCTTTACATATTGGAATATCCTCAGGGACAGTCTCTAAAAAATGAATTGTAAATGCAATCGTATTTCAAAGGAATGCGAGCCACCTCCTATCCGAAGGGATGGTGAAGGCAAACCTTTGGCTGGGGAACAGCCCTTTTGCAGCCCTCAGCTCTGGTGGGTGGAAATTCTACGTGCTTGCCCTGAAAGTGCATCTCGTTCATCCTGCCCCAGGCTGGTTCAACGGAGCAGCGCTGTCCCCAGGCTTCCCTCCTGCCTCCTCGCTGCTTCTCTAGCGCGCCCTCCTTGGCTTTTTCACCTTTGGGCTCACTCCTGGTACTTTTCAGGCTTATGTTTGTCCACTTGCCTGGCTCAGTGACCTCTCCCCCAACACTTTTCCAGAGCCATTCACTCTTTCAACAGTGACCTATATGCCCATTGAGATGGTCACCCCTGGGGCTCTATGACAAAGATGCCATGTCTGTTTGGGAACTTAAGGTCTAAGTGAGGAATTAGCAACCCTGCAAGGGAGTTTCCTTATCTCCACATCCACTTTGGGCAAAGATGGCACTGCTCGACTTCAATCCTGGGCAGGTCCCTACACAGGCAAAATCTCCTCTCCATCCTTAACTGGTTTTGCTATTAGAGGGGATCATCTTCATCCAAGACCCAGCTTCTTATCTGAATTCATTGCTTCCTGGTTAAGCAAAGATGGGAATATTGAAAACCGCTATTGCCAATAGGGAGCTTGACACAAAGCCTTAAAGACTATAATCTGGAGACGTAAATAAAATATGTACAGTCATTTACATAGCTAGGGGGTCATTGTAGAAGAAATATATGTTTCCTTCAGGGAGATAACATGTGATCACCTAGCTGAGCCCTGAGAAATAAAATATAGATGGACAGTGTCAGGGTTCGGGACTGGGGGTGGGGGCTGAAGAGGCCCTTGCTGCCTCCTCTTTCCTGAACGTTGAGAGGACTTCATGTAGTTTTTGAACGTTGGGGTTTTATCTCCATCAGACTGGCCTGGAGGCAAGTAAACTTTGCCAGGGGGTGGGGAGCTGGCCTGTACTTCTGGCCAAATGACCTATTTGTCATCAGCTGATGGGTATGTTGGCCTCTGGGGAGGAGGGAGCTGACCTGGCCTTCACTGAATGTTGATATGAACCTTGACTTGGAAGCCAACTGTTTTTAAGATCTCTCCTGTGGAGCCCTCCAAGCTACCTTTAGAACCAGTGGGAGACAGAGGATATTCTGCTTAAGTGTTCCCCAGGCCCTTGGGGATTTGCAGGATGCCCAATGTCTATGTATATATTCACGTACAAAGCATTCATGGATTCTGGCTGTCCTAGACATATACAAACTACCACTTCCACATGCATATGGATGCTGTTGTGATTACAAAAACACACATCATTTTACAACATTACTCAACTGACAATAACTTTTTATTATTATGGATATCTCAAAGGACATTAAAAATATGACTATGGGCCTTTTCTGGGCTCCCCCATTCCCCAATTAGGTTTCCATGTTATACCCATAGAGCTCTGTTTTCCTTCAGAGCACATAATGCAATTTTTAAGTATATTTCTTTCTATTTGCATGGTTACTTATTTCATCTGTCTCTCCCATTAGACTATAAGCTTCATGAGGGTGAGAAATGCTTTTGTTTCGCTCACATGCATTCCCAGCCACTACTAGAATGCCTGGAACATAGTAAGTGCTCAGTAAACATTTGCTAAGCAAACTTATGAGATGGTGTGCCTGGAGAAGGGTGTCCAAGAAATTTTTTTATGGTTAAAAGTTTGGAAAACAATGGACTGGTCATTTTACAAATATAACCAGACCCAGAAGATGCAAGAGACTTACCAAAGAGACATGTTAGTTCATTGCAAATATGGAGGCATTTCCAGCCCAGTGGTCTTTCCAGCATTGTTATCAATTTCTAATAGTGCTTATAAGCCTGTTTATAAGTAATACGGTGCTGGGCATGATTCATAGAAGACCAACTAGGGGCTCAGTCTCTGAGGTGATTACAATCTAAAAGCAGGTCCAGTGGCTATTTTGTGTAGCATCTTTTATATGACACTTTCTCAGAATGATTTACTGTAAACCATATCCTTTGCCCTCTGGGATGAATAATGGCATCAATCACAAAAACTGGATTGCTAAGAAGAGAGGAACCCATTTTTTGCAGCCCACTGCCCACTCTATTTGCTTCTGAGTCCCTTCTTGAAGCTGAAATTAGACTGTACTATTTATGGAATGCCAACCACTAGAGAGAACTATTCTAGGTGTTGTGGGGAAATACACAGGACTTAACAGGTGGGTACCATTTCAGAGCTAAAAACAAGCAAATCTTCATTTATTTTCTTTTGTAGCTAGGGTTCTTTCTCTCCAAAGATCTGTTTTGGGTACCTGGAAGCTATAAAATTGACCTGAAAATAAATGCAACTACTTTCGCAGTTCCTAAAAAGGACTGTGACCAGTTCACACACAGAGGTGAGAAGGAAATATTTTCAGAGAGCAGAGAGGTACATAAGAAAATGTTGCATAAAATAAGTACAAAAGGCTTAAGATTTCATAAATCGAACAAATTCTTCCAGCAGTAGTCCTTCCGGTTTCAAAGGAAAATCTCAACATGCATCCTCCACGGGACCCTGCCAACAGCTTGTGGGGTGTGTCAGCCTCCCATCTACATTGAATAATTATCTGCTGCCATGCTTGACAAGGAAAGTGGGTGGGAAAATTTCAAGACACTAAACTGTATCCTGATGAGATGGAACTCCCAGTTTTGGAGGTCAAAGCTAAGAAATAGGGTAGCCAGATTTCAAGCAAAAAAAAAATTTTTTTTTCGAGATAAAATTTCTTTTTACTTTGACAATTAACAGTAATATCTGGCTCTCTAAAATACCTTCTCTCAGATCCCCTAGGTCAGTGGTTAGCAAACTGCGGCTCGCGAGCCACATGCAGCTCTTTGGCCCCTTGAGTGTGGCTCTTCCACAAAATACCGACTTCTGCGCATGGGCCACGAAGTTTCAATCGCACTGTACGTGCACGCCCGCACGTGGTATTTTGTGGAAGAGCCACACTCAAGAGGCCAAAGAGCCGCATGTGGCTCCCGAGCCACAGTTTGTCGACCACGGCCCTAGGTTGATGTACTCAGAAAGGCCTCAAGAAAGAGTGGTATCAGCCAGAACCGGTTTGGCTCAGTGGATAGAGCATCGGCCTGTGGACTCAAGGGTCCTGGGTTCAATTCCGGTCAAGGGCATGTACCTTAGTTGCGGGCACATCCCCAGTGGGGGGCGTGTTGGAGGCAGCTGATCAATGTTTCTCTCTCATTGATGTTTCTGGCTCTCTATCTCTCTCCCTTCCTCTCTGTAAAAAAATCAATAAAATATATTTTTTTAAAAAAAGAAAGAAAGAGTGGTATCAGTAACTGGGCTGGGTCCTGCAGCTCACTTGGGCTTGGGCTGTAAGACAATGCATTTCACCGACCCTTGACATTCCTACGTCCTGGGGACTCTGGCAGGTGCCCTGGGACATTGCCACCTGTTTCTCTCTTAAGTGGCACTCAACCTTATCCTCCTCTGCTCTATGTTCTTCTGTTTTTTTTCCCCTCTTGAAACAGCGAAGGAGGGAACCAAGTGGGCACTGTCTCTCTGCTTGATCTTCTTGGCTGTTTGCAAGAGAAACAAGGTTCCTGGGAGGTCTACCACGTGCCAGGAGCTGTACCAGGCCTTTTACGTGCAATCAGCCATCTAACCCCCCAACCACCCAGGGAGGGGCATATCATTATCTTCATCTTATGGATTTTAAGAATAAACAGGTCCAAAACATTGAGGTCCTTGCCCTAGGTCACATAGCTAATACATGGTGAAGACAAGATTTAAAGCCATAGTTTTGTATTACAAAACTCAGGTCCACTCACAGGCAGGCTCTGTGTTTATCTACCAGAAAGTAGCATTGTGACAGACATCGGGGGAAACAGGACCTTCTGGACCCGTCTTCTGCGTTGAGGAACTCCTGCTTCTCAGAGGAGAAAGTGTGTCCATAACAGACACTTTGAGTTCACTCTCAGACCTTTCTGTGAAACGGCACTATGTTGTTTCATGTTTCCTAAATTATATGCCACTGGCAGCTGTGCTAGGTCAGAATCTCAGAGGTGCTCCAGGATTCCAGACAGGGCGGGGCTGCCACCCTGTTCTCTCAGGCTGGGAATAATGCAATTCGCAAATGTGGAACATCCTGGGAATTTCGGGGGCTAAAAAGAGGAGCTCCTGGCTGGACGTGGCTAAGATTCTTGGACCTCAGTGGTGTCAGGGAACAGTTTCAGGGATGTTTTGCTTTTGCTGTGGACCTAATAATAAAGCAACCACGTATAGATGGTTCCTGTGCTCCGGGCAGGGTACCACGGCCGGTTCACCGGTATTATATTCATTCATTCCATCAGCTCTGGAGGCGTTTAATCCTCTCAGCCACCCTGAGAGGTAGGGAATAACAGTGACATTTTGCAGATGAGTAAATGGAGGCCCAGAGATTGTCAATCACTGCCGTAAGTCCAAGTCAGGATTCAAACCCAAGTTGTTTGACCCAAATGCTCATGTTTTTTAACACCAACAGTATATTTTGTCTCATGAGTTTGTTCTGAAACAAATGAATATATTAGGTGGGCTTTTCTCCACCTCATATCCTACCCACCAAATGGGCAATTAAAATAGTTGAGTTCACTTAACAGGGGAATGGAAAAGCAGCACTTGTGCTTGTCCCAGTTACATGAATTAATTCTGTCTTGGGGTTCTAATGGCGGCATAAACCAAAGAGCCCAGAATCCCATGATGAAATTATATCGTTAAAGCCCTTGGCAGCTTAGCTCTTATTTTATGTAAAATATATGCACGACTTCTGAGGATTCCTCTTCACCAGCAGACAGGACAAAAAAAAAATATTAGCAATGATGGGATTCTATGCTGGTGTTTATGTGACATTATCCATAGGAATGTTGCTTGCTTGGAATCTGGAAGGTAAACAGTTTCAGATTCCAACCCTCTATTGTGGAGAGGAAAAACCGTGTGCATGGCCATGCAAATTATGGAGCTCTGAAACCCCAAACCTCCAATCCCAGCACTGGCACACCAGCATTCCAGACGTGCCTCGCTGCCCAAAGAGAGCCTGGCCCCGGCCACAGAATCTGCTCAGAGCCAGCATCAAAGGCTGCGTGAGGCTCGGTATTTGGGACAGCTCCTTGCAGCCGCAGCCCCAACAGTGGGGTGAGGTCAGTGAGGGCAAATAACTAAATAGTTTTCTCCAAAACGCCATAGTTGGAATTCTCACCCCCTTTCCCTGCTGCCGTAATTCTCCCAGCCTCACAAAGTCCTATGGGCCCAGCGCCTGGCTAGTCCCCCACCCCACCCACCTGCTGCACAGGGCATTGCCCAGCCCAGGCATAAAAGAACTTCCCTCCTGCAGAGAGGGGCAGAGCTCAAGACACACCCTGACTATCTATAGAAAATCTCTCCGGGGGTTCTGCTGACAAGTCACTCGAGATCCCTCCTTGGGCTTTATTATGTCACAGGAACCCCGAGTGGAATGCAGAGGATTAAATTCCAAGCCCTTCCCTGTCCTCTGGGCCCCTAGGGAGGGGAGCCAGCAGCTCTCTCACAGGCTCAGCAGCCATCTGGGCTCTCGGGTGCCCCCTACTGAATGTTTGTGTCCCTCTGACCATTGGACTCCTGCAGTAGTCCAAGCCTCCTTTAGGTCTGGAGGCTGCAGGCCCCCTGGGCCTTTGTTTCTCTTACAGGATAACATCCCAGAGTCACGGCGGGCAGGGGAAGATCATGGCCAGCCTTGACCCTCAGAGCTCGCCCATGAGTGTGAGCAAGTGGCTTCTCCCCCTGAGCCTTGGTTTCCTCACCAAAAGAACTCCTGGCAGATAAACTTGCGACTATCACTGCCAGAGGGGGACGTGAGAGAGTGGGAGCCACAGAGGTGGTGAGCTCTGCCAGGGCTGGTGGGGTTTTGGAGACCCTGTGCAGTCACAGGTCTGTGTGCCTTGCATGGGGACAGGAAAGGTGCCAGAGCAAGGATGCACTTCAGTGCTGGTGAATTCTTTTAAAAGGCAAGGAAGTTGTCAGGTTACTTAAACCTAGCAGCTTTTCGTGTTCCTTGTCTGTGATATGGGAGTGAAAATAATACTTACTAGATGGGTCTGTTGTGGTGACAATATGGATTAATGCAGGAAAGGGCTTCAAACAATGCCTGGTATGTAGTAAGTCACCTACTCTGGTGCTGGTGGTGGTTATTACTAGTGGCCCCCATGAATTTGTGCACGTTGAAAGGAAATTAATTAGAAGAAATATTTTAATATCACCATTTGCCCTTTCTCTATAATAGAAGTGTCAACCAAATTCACAATTGACAATGACAGATCAAAACACACGTGTGCAGTTGGCGCCAGCAAGAGCTTTATATGTATCGCACATGCCATATATA
>NW_005363098.1:3372721-3408540 GCF_000412655.1 Myotis brandtii | reverse complement strand
CACGCAGGGAGAACAAAGGGTAAAATATTTAACTGCAGCAGTGTTTGACTATATTCTGGATAGTGAGAAAACCTGAAGTCATTTTCAAGGTCCACCATTTCTTCTTTTCAGTTGGGTCAAGTTTCTAAGCTTTCTAAATCTTCATTTTTCAGTTAATAAAAAGAAAACAGTATTCCACCGAGTCTCCCACCTACCTACTCCAGGACTTCTGTGAGGATCAAATGAGATGAGGCATGGGAAAACACTTCACAGACATTTGGATAAAATGTAAAATGTTTGCACCTGGCTATAAAGCAAGTCGTGTTCCTGGGCTGAAGAAACTTCAAGGAGGCTGGTTGCTAGGGAGAGGAAACTGGGTGTTGCTACATGACATCATTACCCAGCGCCCACAGCCACCGTTTCCAGGCTGGGCTGGGCTGTGGGCTGCATATTGTGCCATGGGGTCTCGGCAGCGTTGGTTGCGATTTGGTGGGGTGTCACTCCAGGGTGGTGGCAGGGCCTGTGTCCCACTTGGGGGAAGCTGAGTGTTGCTTTGTGGGTGCCAGGTCCGCGGTGCCATTTCTCTGTAAATGGTCAGTGCGCATCATGGCAGCTCCTGCATTGAGCATCTGCCCCCTGGTGGTTAGTGCACATCATAGCAACTGGTTGGATGGACACTTAACATATTAGCCTTTTATATATATAGATTATACATAAGAGTTACCTATTGTTGTTATTGTTTTGAAGTCCCAGAGCTTTCTAGAAGCAATGCTTTGAAAAGATCACTCGTATTGGTTACATTTATTGTACATTTGTGACATGTCAGCCATCTGCTGAGCATTTTAAATAAGCTATCATTTCAGAAACAGCCCTGTGTTTACAGTAAGTGCTATCATTTCTGTCTTTTAACAAAGAAGGACCTGACCATTTAGTGACTTGCCCCAGGTGAGAAAGCTGGCCAGTGACTGGGCACTCAGGGTCCCTCCTGTCCTATCAGACATAGCTTGGGCTGGATTCCCTTCTTGCTATTTGAACTTGCCCTTGCTGGGTCTTGACCTTGCTGGGTCTCCTATGGCAATAAAAGGCAGATAATAACACCTACTTTATTTCCTTCCCATGATTGTCTTGAGGAAAGTGCTGTGCACACTGACATTCCACCCAGAAATTGGAGGAATTTAATCTTCATGCAGGAAGTTAAGTCAAAGGAGGGAATAGGGAACTTGGAATCACACGAGCCCGAGTCCTCCCAGGATCATCTTGCTCCTTCTCAGAGAAGCGACTATGTATGGGAACATGGGACATGTTTGATCTAAGAACCCAAGGAAAGTCCTGTAGTCCTGGGGAGGCCATAGGTGCTACAAAAAGTTGGAGGTTCAGAACCCGCCAGTTCTCCTTGAGCCTTTCAATATGCGTGCCAGCTTGGACACACACACACACACACACACACACACACACCAGTGATGCTCTCAGTAACAGTGCATCACTGGGCTTCCACCTTAGCAGAGCAAGTGAAACATGTAAACAAATAATAAATTATTTGCAGTGGGGCATAGAAGCAGTAACTATAAAATACTACCCAAGGGAGAGGAAGTTTATTGAGACAGTGATAGAACACCCCAATCTCATTGCCAATGGCATTATTTTTCACCTGGAGGAAGCTGGCAGGGTTGTTACTTCTTGAAGGAAAACTTTGTCTTTTTCCTTTTTATGAAACACCAGATTTTTTTTCTTTAAACAATGCAAATCTTTCCTTTTGAAGGAATCTTGACAAGCAGATTTCTTCCATTGCTATAAAAGGGACGGCAGTTGCACAGAATGAAGGAGTTTCTTTTGGCAAGGTGGGGTCACATCTCTTCTCTGAAGACCGTTAGATGGGATGCAGACTTTGGTTTCTGCGTGGAAAAGACCCCTTTGATGGTCTCATATTCTGTGAGCCCTGGGTTGAGAGGTAATACAGTTATCTTCAAAGTGGGGTGTCACATCCAGAGGTGTTATCCCCAAACACCATTGGAAGTGAAGAAAGTATTTTTAAAAATATTATGTTTATTTTTATGTTATCATGACAAAGGTGGTTTTGGTATTATAAGTTCAAATATATATAAAAGTGGAATGATGAAATTAATTTCCCAAATGTCCATGTAACCATCATCTAACTTCAAAAAATTATTAGTTCATGGCTAGTCTGTGCCTTCTATTCATCCACCTACCTACCCTTAGTTCCCTCCAAAACACAAACACATTATTTGAAGCAAATCATATAGATTATATGTTGAGAATACATAGTCTCATACATAGTCTTTCAACCCCCACTTGGCTTCGTAAGAATGATTCTTGGTCCTGGAACACATCATTCCAAGAGATAAAGATCCCCCATAGCCTGTGCTGAGCTTATTGCTTATCACCTTGTATAGGAATATTTTTCTTTATTTCAGGCTCTATGGATGTCCCTTGATTTTGGTTAAACATTTGCCTCAATGACATTCAGGCACACCCCCAGCCTCCACTGGGGAGGGTTTAGGGTCCTTCTATTCTGAGAGGGATGCATATAGGCCAGTTGCCTTTGGTTGGCTACTGGGAGAGATCTGATGGGCATGGAGGACCAACCCCCAATATTGAGGCCAATAGCACTCTGTTTCTTTCCTATGTAAGTAGTGTTATTCCACCCAGTATTTTCTTTGGCAACTCCAGCACCACAATGCAATGGGCAGAGAAGTGTTTGGAGTCCTCTCCTGGAATTGTTAACCAGTGTCCCGTGTTCTCCTGGACAACCTAGGTTTACAGCTATAAATATTTCAATATGCAGATTTTCCATCTAAAAACATAACCACAATGCTATCATTATATCCCTAGCATCAACAATAATTCCTAAGTATAATTGAATATCCAATCAGTATTCCCACTTCTTCAATTGTCCTAAATATTTTTTTACAGTTAGAATTGGGATTTAAACAATGTCCTATATTTGTGATGAATAAATATGTCCTTAAGTCATTTTAAATCTATGGATCCCTCTCTCAATCTCTTATTTTCTATTTTGCAAACTTTTTTGAAAGCCTTGGGTTGTTTTTCCTGGTTAATCTTCTACATGCTGAATTTTGTGGAATATGTTCCCATGGTATCATTTATCATGTGCCTTTATCCCTTGTATTTCCTGGAAGTGAAAAATGAAGAGGCTCCCTAAGGTTCACATTAAATGTTTTTGGCATGAACACTTTGTAGATGTTGTTATGGACATTTATTGAGAGAACGTAATATGTGATTTTCTCCTTTTTTTGTGTGTGGTGAGATCAGCAGTCTTCAATGATCATTGCCAAATCCTTTAATTCACTAGTAGTTACAAGGTATGGTATTCTAATTCTAGCTATCTATTTTCATTTGTTAGCTGAAATAACTTCTGTAAAGAGAAGTTATTCTCATTGGCTATTTGCTAACTCTGAGGCACAGGTCT
Organism: Myotis brandtii; assembly: GCF_000412655.1. Classification (NCBI taxonomy): domain Eukaryota; kingdom Metazoa; phylum Chordata; class Mammalia; order Chiroptera; family Vespertilionidae; genus Myotis; species Myotis brandtii. The sequence goes on along the minus strand of NW_005363098.1, from coordinate 3,405,113 downwards.
TTGGGGGAAAATTCGTTTTCTTTACCAGTTCTCAAAATAATAAGTTGGTTACCTAGTAGTCTCCAAAAGTGATCCCCATGGTACTTTTAAAGTATTATTATAAATGAATTCCAACACATATAATGTGGTTTAACCCATTGAAGTTGCTCAAAGTGTTAAATTTTTGGCCAATAGAAACATATTCAGGTTGTCCCCCAAGTCCTCTTGATATGACCCCAATAATAATTGATAGCTTCCTTGCTTTCTGGCATAATAAGATGTTCTGAGTTCATTTCCAGATTTTTCCAAGGAGCTGGTTCCTTTTAGTGGGAAATGGTACTAAGAAATGACAATCTATACTTAGAGTTAGATTAAACTTTTATTTAAAATGTTTTGATATATGTTTTATAATGTACATAATATATTAATACCATGGTAGATAACATATAATTTATAAATGCCAAACAACGATACACATATTTCCTGAAAGGAATTCCTAATACAGAAAGTTTAAAGACCACTTGTTTAGTGCATGAACCTGGGAAATGTGCTTGAATTGTGATCCTGGGCCCTACTCCTTTCTAGTCATTTGGCCTTGGTCAAGTTTTTTCTCTCTGAACCTTTTGTTTTTCTCTCATTTTCTTCAAGTGTAAAAAGAGTAATAACCACTTTGTGGATATGTTGTGATAATCAAATAAGATAGATGGAAGGGAGATAGAGATAGAGATAGAGATAGAGATAGAGATAGAGATAGAGATAGAGATAGAGATACATACATACATACATAATAATATGCATACATACATTCATACCCTGGCCTCAGTCACCAAATGGGAGCTATTCATAGTATATCAACCAAGGCCAGTATTGACAGAGCCCCTCTCATATAGAAGGTTTGTGTTTGCCCTCAGGAGTTTGCAAGCCAGAGGAATAGAGAAGCAAACAGGAAAAGACACGCAGCATCCATCCTTCCAAGGGCTTATTGGCAATATGAAGGCTGCGTCTCTTGTAAGTTCAGAGGACAGAGCTCTCTGGGACAATGGAAGGTCTGGAAGTCTCTGTGAGGGAGATGGGACTTCAGATGGGCCCTGAAGGCTCACCTGGGGAGGTGGGAGTGGGATGATGTATGCAGGGTGACTGTTCCAGTTTGAGATAGACTGTTCCAGCTCAGGAAAAAGAGGAGGCAGCAGAGTAGCAGTGGGAGGAGAAGTGCCTGAAGAAATGGCCCCAGGAAGGATTGGGTGCTCCCTGGTCCCAGCCCTCCACAAAGGCAGGCAGAAAGGGGACAAGAATGGGACCCTACTGGCTTTTGTGTCTCGGTGATGGAAGGGAGCTGAAGGGGCAGGGGTGGGGGCTCTTTATTTGTTAGAGGACAAAGCAGCTAGCAGGGGTCCTCAAACTACGGCCTGCGGGCTACATGCAAATACAAATATTGTATTTGTTCCCGTTTTGTTTTTTTACTTCAAAATAAGATATGTGCAGTGTGTATAGGAATTTGTTCATAGTTTTTTTTTAAACTATAGTCCGGCCCTCCAATGGTCTGAGGGACAGTGAACTGGCCCCCTGTTTAAAAAGTTTGAGGACCCCTGAGCTAAAGCATCAGAAAGCTGCAGTGCAAACCCAAAACACAGAGGCTACCGGCTAGTGGCAGGCCTCCCTCCACCAGGACAGAGATACTGAAGGAAAATAGAGACTTTCAAAATGGCTTGGATGACCCAAGGCTCAGGAACTGCCAAGACTAGACTGGCAGCAGCCAACACCAGGAGCAAGTGAAACGGTGCTTGCCTCTGAAAACCCTGGCCAGAGCTAGCTCCCGGAGAGCTAGGCTGCTTGGGAGCGCACATTCTCAAAGGCAGTTACATGGCAAGCACTGTGTTAACACATTATATGGTCTCTCATTTAGTCCTCACTACCTCCATGACACAGAAAGTGTTCCCATTTAATAGATGAGGCCACTGAAGGTATGAGAAACCCGGCCATTAATTGAAAGTTAACCACAAACTGGAGGTGAGATTCAAACTCAGGTCTGTCTCTCAAACTCTTGCCACTTCTTCCATTACTACTGACCATCCCTTAAAGTGATGATTGAGTCATTCATTGAACACACAGTTCTTGGTCGTTCGTGCTTTAGGCTGCTCTTTAATGAACATGTGACTGGCACATTCTGCATTTTCTTGCATGCATTACCTCAGCTAGTTCTCTCATACCTTCTGAGAGGCTCTCCTGTTTTTCTCATTTTGGAGATTGAGGCACAGAGAGGTTGAGTAATGTACCTAAGCTCATATAGTCAGGACAGGCAGCCTGGGCCCAGAGCCTACATGCTTGGCCTCTCACTGTACACCTCCTCCCAGTGGGTGCCCATGTGGGCCAGGCCTCTCTGTCCCTCATGCAATAGTGTGCACACCAGGGAGGCACTGGGTGAATGGGAGGGAAGGCTGCACTGAAATTCCCTGTGAACAGGATGTCGGAGGTGGCAGGTGGCAGCTCTATGCTAATGGCATCATATGTTTCCATGCAGTGGCAGCTCTGATCCTAACGTGATCATTAATTCCATTCCTTTTGGCACTTGATTTTGGGAATCTGGGAAGTCTGAATGTGGTGGGTAACCATGTACCGGGGAGGGGGCCCATCCAACCACTCTGGTGTCAGAGTTTATTTGTTTTTTTAATTAAAAACTCTCCTTGGGAGGTTACAGGGAGAGCACAAGCAGGTGGTGTTAAGAGTGGAAAAAATCTTCTTTGTCCCTTAGGGACTGACTAAGAGCAATGCGTCTTCTACTGAGATTTGCAGTCCAATTTATTTTCCTTAAATGACCACATAGGAAAATGATCACAGCAGTGCAGCGACATTAGAAATGGATAAATAAAACCTCTGGTGAGCACACTGGCTGCCGAACCTGTCTGGAAAACGGAGATTGAGGAGCACACACTGAACCAGGGGAGGCCTTAGGAGGAAGGCCAACGAACAGATGTGAACTGCTCATCTGGATGGAAAGAAAAGTGCTCAAGCCCCCAGGTCCTGGCAGGGTTCTTTCTTCGTGATCAAGGCTGGGAGTTCCTGTAGGTCATTTCCCTGCAGTGGTTACAGCTGCTCTGAATAATGACCAAAACTATGGAGCTTTCATGGGGGAAAGGGCCTTCAAGGTCACACTCTGTCATCTGATCATCTCACTGGGCAAATGAGGAACCAGGCCAATGAGAGAGGGAGTGACATAGCCTGATGTTTGATGAGCATTTTCTTGTGGGATGTTTATAAACACCAAACCACTCATCAGGTTGGAATGAAGGCTACAAAGCAGCGGCAGCCTCTGACATCAGCGAACCCCATGGCGGTCCACATACCGCTGAGCCTTCTGTGAGCATGATCTTGTTCGGTCTTCCCAATAATCCAGTGAGATTGGTACCAGCACAGTCCGTATTTTCACAGCTGAGGACATCGAGGCCTGGAGAGATTAGGTGGCTTGACCAAGGTGCCTCTTCTAGGAAGGGGCAGAGCCACACCTCATTCCCGCCCTGGCACCAAATCCCCTCTCTACTGCCTTTTGACAAGGATAGGGAAATGGTAAACCAGAATCTACCTCCTGTGATGTTATCTTACAATTAAAAATTATTGTGAACTCTGTGTAGTAACATGGTAAATGCTTATTATGTAGTGTTTATTGAAAACTGTAGTCCTCGCTGTAAAAATATGCAGAAGGAAAATGGAAGCAGAGCCCTTAAACAGAAACAGTGGCTGTTTTTTCCTCTTTTTAATTTTGTGTAATGTGATAGAATGAAAGAATAGACTCATTTCTCTTAAAGAACAAGTATTATACTCTTAGAATTGATAAGGAAAAGGCTAAAGTGAATAGTAATATATTTTCCTTTTCTTATCAATAAAAACTAATAAGTAATTGATTTGCAGCATGAGATAGAAGACTGTTATGCAAAGTCCATACATAATACAATTCTCTTTTCACATTTCATCAGCTGCAACAAAAACTAAAAATCAAAGGACTGAAATTTTGAACCTACCCTATTTTTACGGCTTATATAGCCAGTCTATTAATAAAAGGAGATGATAACCTCCCTCTGTTTACTGGGGTAGTGAGTAATCATTCTTTCCTCTGTCTGTCATTGAGTGTCAGCCAACATCAAGGCTTGCAGACACATCAGGTTAGAAGGTTCCTGCTGCCCACTCTCTCCTTCCACATGTGGAAGGTCAGACACAGAGAGGTGAGGTCCCTTGCTCAAGGTCTTGTCAGTTCATAGTTAAATCCTGAATAGAACCTCTAAGCTCCCCAAGGGCAAAGCTCTTTTATGTTAGTGGCAATCTTAGTATTCTTCCTTTACTAGATTAGTTAAAACTTCCATGAGGGGACAGGATATAAAGCCCAGGTCAGTAAACATCAGCAGTAGCTCACGTTCACCCAGCACTTTCTATGTGCCAAGCACTATACTCCATGCGTGACACGGGCCATTTAGCCACTAAGATAATCCTGTGTTGTAGGTAAGAGCATTAACCTTATTTCTCTGCTGAGGAAAATGAGATTCTCGATGGTTGAGCCATTTGCCCAAAGTCACATAGTTAGCTGGTGACCAGGCCAAGACTTTAAGCTGAGCTGTACAATTTCAGAGACAATCCTCTTAACTCCCATGCCTTAGCATTGAAAGGGACTCAGTGCCAACTTGTTCCCTTGGGCAGGTTTTATTCCAGATAGTTTTGAAACTTGCCTGAGGTAAGAAGGGAAACTAGACTGAGTGTCCAATGTCTCTGGTCGTGAAGAATGTCCAGGACCATTTAGGAGCAGTCCAGGACGCCTTAAAATGACCACCTGTAAATGCAATCAATCAGTCCTTCCCTCCTCTCCGACCCAAGCCTGCTCAGGTGTCTCCTGGTCACAGCCTCCTAGCCACCTTGCCCTCCTTACCATAGGCACCCAGCCTATATAATAAAAGCCTAATATGCTAAGTGTCCAACCATTCGACCGTTCGACCGGTCGCTATGACGTGCACTGATCATGAGGGGTCAGATGCTCCGACCAGTAGGTTAGCTTGCTGCTGAGGGACCGGTGAGGTCCCTCAGCCTGTCCCGCACCCTCTCACCATCTGGGACCCCTTGGGGGATGTCCAAAAGCTGGTTTCGGCCCAATCCCCGCAGGCCAGGCTGACAGACCCCACCGGTGCACAAATCCATGTCTTTAATAAAAACTGTAAACTTGGAAATGCATTCAACATTCATTCAACAAATGCATTTTAAGTTTCATACCTGGGTAAGGCATGAGATGAGAATTGGGGGGCAGTTCTTTTCCAATGTAGTCTGTGACCTCAAGAATTTTAAAGTCCATCAGAATCTTTTACTTTGAACCAGATAATTGAAAAGAGCCCACTAGGTGATACTTTCTGCTGTTGTCCTTTAAGAGTGAGCAGTGCATACTCACCTGTTTGCTAGAAGGGTTATGCAAATATTTATATATTCTAATACCACCAAGGCAGGCCTAAAGCTCCATGCACTGAATGGCCTAAGTTCTATTTCCTTTGTTAAAATTAAGTGGCCCTGGCTAGATTCAGGGTAAACACTGTATTAACCAGTCAATGAGCAGAGCCAGGAAAATTGGCATCAAAGGAAAGTAGAAGAAAGAAATGAGCAGAAGTAAAGTGAGTGACTGAAAAGCACACATTTGGGAAACAAATGCATCAAAATTGGGCTTTAGAACCAATGACATCTGATTCCAAATCTTGCTTCCAATCAGTCACTAGCTATGTGACGTTGATAAGGCCCATATAACTATCCTCAGGTTCTGTTTCAAGATAACTGAAATAATGCACTAATACCTACTTTGTGGGATTATTAGACTAGTGATAGTGTACATAAAATGTCTAGCCTGGTGCCTGGCATCTCACAATGCCCAATGCTTGGTAATTGTCATTATTTTTTTTACAATCACTGGGGATTTCCACTAACACTTGGCTTGTCTCAATTGTAAATTAAGTTGAGAACTTCCAAAAGTGAGCGAAAATAATTTCTGAAAGGAAAATGAGCAATCAGCTGAGCAGCACTTACAGAGTTTCTGCTGGATAGCTATCATTTCTCTGGACTTTAATAGAGATGGGAGAGCAGGGGGCACACCACTGAGTGCTTTCCCAGTGATGGTGAGAAAATAAAAACGCAAATGAAAATGGAAACAACCAAGAAAACCTATTTCAAAACACTAGTCCAAGCTTCCGTGGAAAGGGAAAATGAAATCACCAAATTTTTTTTTGGCTCCAAAAACAAACTGTAAATAAATGAATATGGATGTCCCGTTGCCACAAGCCATTGGCTAATATTTAGTCACATGGCCATACCTAATTGCAAAGGAGACTGGGAAAAAGATCTCTGTTTGCTCAGAAGGAAATGGAAGTTTCTGCTGATTCAGAATAGCTATCAGTCTCTGGCACACAGGACGTGTGCAGACTCCAGGGACTTTCCCTGCTGTGTCTGGAAAAATCAAAGATCTGTTCTTCCTTGTCTTCATTCTTGCTACTCAACCCAGGTATTTAGTCCCAAGGTTCTTGGTATTACAGGTGAATTTCCACACGGCACAATAATAAAATAGACAAGAGGAAAAAATGGGGGAGGAAAGATAATAAGGACTCTAGAAAGGAAAAGTCAAATGAAATTTATACTACGAGGAAGAATCGACATTCACCCTCTCTGCTTACACAAGAGTCTAGAGATGAAGCCTCTAAGAAACCAAGCGCTGCATCAGTGGATTTTGCTGTGTTTCAACAAAACTAAATTTAAGCCAGACCTTGCTTCTTTCTCAAAACAAGTGTTTGATTGATTGTTATGGTGTAATGATTCCCAGGTATTGGGACTCAATCCTACATCCGCAAGTAATACCATTGGTAATAATCAGATCTTGTTTGGGAGAGCTCAGTTCTTATAGCTCTGGGCCTAAAGGAATGGCTCCTATTACTGGCATGTCTAAATGAAGTACCCACGACTCAGATTGGCCTACCACTAAGCTGCTGCCCATTCTGCTGGGCTTCATGTGACTCTGGCTCAGGCTGACACTTCCTGTCTCACCTTCTACATCCTTCCACATTCCTGCAAAAACTCTGCTTTGCAGCTCTTCTCAGCTTCCTTTTCTTTCTTTTATCATGACCCACATTAATAAATACATTTTACATTTTCACCCAGTACACACAGCCACACTCGCACATACACACCCACACACACACACACTTAAAACAAACATTTTTTAATTCATTCTTCATTAAAAAATGCACTCTAATATTTCTGCTTAATTTTATTTTATTCCATTTATTTAAAAAATGCTGCTTAGGACTCACTAAATTGTTTAGGCAAGCCATCTTCCATAGGTTGTCATGGCTGTAATCTACTAGCCTCCCCAGTCACTAGCCTATATGAACAGAATTGGCCAGTGAACTTCACTCCTGCTCTACTTTACCCAGTATCTCCCTGGACCCCAGCCCTCTATTCTTCCAGCCTGGCATCCCATTATACCCACTTTATCTACACTTGAAGCTTATCAGGAACTTTGGACCCTTACTCTTTCATTGGCTCCCCTATATCAGAATCTTCCCGGGTTTACTTCCTCCCCAATCCACACAGACCCTGTGACACCACCTGCTGATCTGCCCACCACTTGGCATGAGGTATTTGGGTTCTGTCCTCCTGATAACCAGCTTGACCATCAGCCCAATGGGCATGGCCCACGAAGTGTAGACATGAACGTGTCTGGGCCAGGCCTATAAGTGTAGGATGACGTCCACACTGAGTCACATTGCTCATTTATTATTTAGCTCACTGAATCTTCCCACTCCCAATCCCTCTGCACTATCTTATAGACTGAGAAATGGAAAGCATATTCTTTGGTCCTTATCTTACTTTCTCTGCAGCATCTGAGATTTTTGTCCTTCAAATTTCTTCCCTATTACTTTTATGACTCCCTCTTTCCTAGTTCCCTATGTTGCCCACCCTTTTTTTCAAACTTCTTCATAAATTCCTTCTCTTCTCTCTACCCCTTAACCCCTTAAATTTCCTACTCTTCTCAACAGACCCTACAACATTCCCAGGCAAACCTGGATTTCCACCCAGGATTTCCACTCCCATCTATATGATGACGATTCTCACAAACACATCTGAAATACTCAGCCACTTGTGGGTTCATAACCAATGCCTGCTACACCCCTCCACCTGTGTGTCTCGCACACCCTTTCAAACGCAACCTCTCCCAAACTGAAGTTGGCTTCTTCTCCCTCCTTAGTGCTCTCCAATAGTTTCCCATTGCATTGAGGGGAAATCTTTCATTATTGCTATGGTCTTCCAGGTCCTGGGGTCTAAGCAGTCTAACCTGTAGCTCCCTCCTCCACCTCATCATCTAAACTTTCCTCATGACTCACTCTGCTCAAGCCAAGCTCTGTGCTGTTCCTACAGTAAGCCAAGGAGGCACTTATTATGGGAACTTTGTCCTGATAATTCCCTCTACCTGAAATTCAATTGCCTGAGATCAGATAGCCCTGGACCTCTCTCCCGCACCTCTCTCATGTTTCTGCTAAAATACCAGCTGCTCACAGAAGCTTCTCTAACCAGCCTGTCAAAAATAGCACCCCCATCACATTCTAGCCCCTTACCCTGCTTGGTGTTTTTCAGAGCAGCACTACAACCTGACATGAGTGTGCTTATTGTCGGTTTACTCTCACTAGAATGTTTTTTTTATTTAGCTGAATCTTCAGCACCTAGAACAGTACTTGATACAGAGGAAGAACTCAATAAATAATTGATAAATGAATGAATAATTTATTTTCTACCCAGGCCTACACACTGTGTTTTCACCAGGATTCTAGGTAAAAGGTACCCAATTTCTCTAATCATGGCCCAAGCCAGAAGCCTGGCCTTTGGCCTCATCCCCTCTCTATTTTCTCCACCCACATTCCATCTGTCACAATTCTCAGTGAATCTTTCTAAATGTGTCTCCTATGGCATTTAATTTCTCCATCCTCACTGCCATGGCCTTGGCTCAATGTCATGGATCCTTCCAGGTCCTATTCTTGAGAAAATGGGCATGAACACAACATTTTACACAAAAGGATTTCTAGGTTCTTCAAAGACCAGTGAGAGCCCCTCCCCAGGCGCTACTTTGTCAAAAGCTAAAAATCTCTGCCTCAAAGCCTCCTTCTTTCTCACCTGGATGACTTTGATGTCTGCTATGGTCTGAATGTTTGTGTCCCCCAAAATGCACATGTTGAAATCCCAACTCCCAGCATGATGGTTATGAGGAGGTGGGCCTGTGGGAGGTGACAAGGTCACGAAGGCAGGGCCCTCGTGAATGAGGTTAGTGCCCTTATAAAAGAGACTCTGGGAAGTTAGTTTGTCCTTTTCTACATGAGACACATACAACTCCAGGAATAAGCCAGAGAGAGAGAAAGAGAGGATGTGGGAAGAGGAGAACCACAGTAACAGGAGAAACAATTTGAGAAGTCTAGCTAAAAGACCCCACATCTGCCTTTAAACAAGGGATCTCGACTCCTTGTGAGGCAGAGGGTTGGATGGGGGGCTCTAAAATGATTGGAAACCTGCAGGTAGTTTACATTGAGAAGACAGAACAGTGAGGAAGTGAGTCCTCATCAGACCCAAAGCTCCCAGCACCTTGATCCTGAACATCCCAGTACCCAGAACTGTGAGAAATAATGTTCGTTATTTATGAACCACCTGTTTATGGTATTCTGCTATAGCAGCCCAAATGGACTAAGACAATGTCCTTCCACAGGTCTCCCTGCTCCTGAGCCTACCCCTTTCCACCCACTCCCCACAAAAACTGTCTAAATGATTTTTAAGAGAAAGGTTTGTCTATGGCCTTCTATATGACCCCTGTAGCAGCTCCCAATGGTCTCCTGTCACCTTAAAGAATAAACTCCCAAGTTCTCTGTATGGCTGTGTGGTCCTGCTTCAGCCTCAGCCCTTTAGTGCTCCCCTTCCACACAGGTTGGGAGTCACTCTGAGAAACCACTCTCTCATAATGTGCCTTTGAATGGGGTAGTTCTTTGCCCTTCCTGGCCTTTCACCTCTGACTGCTTGCCTAACTACCACTCATTTTCTTTCAGACAGCTCAAGGATAATCATGAAAGTATTCCCTGATCTCCTGGGGCTTGGTTATGAGCAATTCTCATATCAGATCACATTGTGATCATTATCTTGTCCATTTCCCTGCCAGATGGAGTACCACTGAGAACACGGCCTGTCTTATTTATGTCTGTGGCATGTGGTGGATGCTCAATAAAGGTGTGTTGAATGACTAGATGGAATGATCAGGTGAAAGGAGAGAGAGAGATGTTAGAAGCATGTTTTGGATTCATATAAATGGGGCAGTTATATCCAACACAGCTTCCAAAATAGGAAAATCCATATTTACAGAGGAGATAAACTGGACAGTTCTTCCATTTAGGAAAAGGATTCACCACAAGGGGCCTCTAAATAGCGGGTTCTTTAACCATTCTATGTAAGTGTTTGTTTACAGATCATTAATCATTTTACAAAGAGGCCAAAAGCTAATGTGCAGCCCATCAGAGCCTTTAGAACAGAATCACCAGGCTTCTGAAGCTCCTCTGTAAGTTAACAGGAAGAGGGATTCAACGTTCAGTTGTTCAATTAACACACAACTTTTCAGGAACAGGCCAGAGAGAGAAGATGCGAGGAGGGAGGGAGGGAAAGAAGGGAACCACAGTAACAGGACAAAAAAAATTTGAAAAGTCTAACAAAGACCTATGATCTGGCATTAAACAAGGACATCTCCACTCTTTTGTGGGGCAGGGTGATGGGTAGGGGGGTCCAAAATGATTAGTAACCTACAAGTAGGCCTTCATACTAGTCAGAAAAGATGGAGTTTAATTTCCAGTGAAGACAAAGGTACAGAGAGACCTTCTCATCTCTTCACCAAATATCCAATAAGTACCTAAGATAAAATGCTGACCAAGGTCTGGGCAATCCTTTGCTCCCAGGGATTGATCTTGCATCTTAGAGGGAGGAGCCAGCTGAATCAATCAACAAATAAACAAGATAACTCACTACAGTGAAAGTGGCAACAGAAGACTAAGAAGGTGATGTGACAGTGAGGGTGGGGACACCAGGAGCTTCTCCAGATAGGGAACGCAAGTGAGGCCTCTGAGAGTATGTCATCTGAGCCAAGCCTGATGGATGGGAAGGAGGCAGCCATGGAAGGACCTGGAGAAAGCACTCCTGGAAAAGGGACCATCGAAGTCCAGGGCCCACAGATGGGAAAGATTCAAACGCATCCCAGAAAACAAAAGGCGGCCAGTATGGCTGGAGTTTAATGGAGAAGCAAGGGTTGGATGAGTTGGGAGGCAAAATTTGTAGAACTTTGAAAAACAAATAAGGACCGTGGAATTATTCTAAGTGCAGTGGGAGACCATTGAAGGAATTTCATCAGGAGTCCCAAATGACAAATTAGATTTGCTTATGAATAATCATTCTGGAGGCTTTATGGGAAATAGGACATAGAGGAAGAAGAAAGAAACTAAACACTAGTTAGAGGACTTAGCAGCAGTCCAGGTGGAAGTAGTGCTGGTGTGGATCAGGGTGGCGATAGAGGGTTCCAGACCTCGGGCTGATGTGGGGCACAGAAATGTTGTGAATAATGACAGGTGAGATCTCTCTAAGGCAGCCGTGGGCAAACTACAGCCCGCGGGCCGGATCCGGCCCGTTTGAAATGAATAAAACTAAAAAAAAAAAGACCGTACCCTTTTATGTAATGATGTTTACTTTGAATTTATATTAGTTCACACAAACACTCCATCCATGCTTTTGTTCCGGCCCTCCGGTCCAGTTTAAGAACCCATTGTGGCCCTCGAGTCAAAAAGTTTGCTCACCCCTGCTCTAAGGTCTTTTCCCACTCAGACATTCTGTGACTATTACCTGGGTGCCCTGGCCATCAACGTGGAGCTCTCTCTTGAGGAGATCTCCTTGGCCCTAAAGCTGGGCAGAACTGTGCTTGGAGCATGCTGTGATAATCACTGGCCCATGAGTTTGGGGTGAGAGTTCCTATGAACCAATCATTTGGGAAACTCAGAAGAAATCCATTCTGTGCCCTCTGAAAGTTCCCAGTCTAGCTCTATTGCATCTCCCTCTTGCCCTGGGCCATGCACTGTCCTGGAGGATCCTCTATTTTAGGGAATGGCATCACTCTTCCAGCCAGCACACAGCACATCACCTTTGACAACTCACAGTTTCAAATTGACCTAAGTCAGGTTGGTTGTTCATAACTGCCATCAATTTGGTAGCTAATGGTATCTCCAAGTTGTTAGAGGAAGGTAAGGGCTACAGGTCTCCTCCTCAATAACCCCATAATCAGAGCACCTCTAAGACTACATTCTGCCTCACATGCAGATATTTATTAGCAAACAAGGACAAAAGTGGTCACATGGTCAGATCTGTAAGTTCAGTGGGGCCCAGCTTCACATCACCTAGACACACAAAAGTACTTTGCATGAAAGGTTATTCTTGAGGGAGATGTGACCCTATCCCATTGCAGGATTCAGTTGACCTAGACCAGTGGTTTTCAACTGGAGCATATTTTGCCCCCCAAGCAATATTTGTAGTTTTTTTCCCTTTTTTTTCCTAGGGAGATGCTACTATAATCTAGAGGCCAGGGATGCTGTTAAACCATCCACAGTGCATTCCACAGTGTACTCCTTCCTAAATAAGTATAGAATCAATCTCTCTCCTCCTTTCCCTTCTACTGCCCTAGTTTGGACCTTGATCATTTCAGACAAAGCCTTCTTCCATCCAGTCTGCCAGGCCCCTGTTCCCTCTTCCCAACCTCCCGCCCTGCCATCAGACTGATCTTCCCAAATTAGGATGGGTATCCCATTTTTCTAAATTCTCTGGTGGCTCCTCTCTGCACAATATGCTATAACTCTCTGCTTCCTCTTCTGCCCCTTCTCCTGTGGGCATTTGTTTCAACCAGCTTCAGTTGCTTTAATAAATCAAACTTTCTCAAACCTCTGTGCCTTTGTACACTCTGTTCTCCTGCCTGGAGGGCCCTCCCGTCTATCTTTCTAGGTGCCCAGATCTTGAGCCTTCACTCAGATACTGCATCATGCTTTGCTCCTCTGGGCTGACTCTGGGGCTGCATATTGACCTTGCTGTATTCTGAACAAACCTCCCTTAAAGCAGATGTCACAGTTGTCTCTTTTTGTGTGGTAACTATTTGTTTGCATGCCTGCAATCCCTTCCAAACTCTAAACTCTTATATCACAGAGACTGTGACTAGCTCATTGGGCTCAGCATGCTACCTACTACAAAGCAGGCAGCAGCTAAATATTTGTTCAATGAATTATCACTTACTATGCCCTAGGCCTAGGTGGTCTGATTTTTGCTTTTTGTTTGTTTTGTTCTTTAAGAGATTTTAAATTCTTCAAATTTTCAGGAGATAAAGTGATACAAATGAGATACTGGGGTTTTTGAATGTCAGTGTGCCAAAGAATCATCTTGGGGACTTGTTTCAAATGCAAATTCCCAGGCTTGAAATGACCAGGTAATTTTAAAAATTAATTAATTTTTTAAAACATATTTTTGTGTCATGAAGTTTACCTTTTTAAAACTGTAAAATTCAATGTTCTTTTTTAGTATATTCACAAAGGTGTGTGAACATCACCACTAATTTCAGAACATTTTTATCATTCCCCAAAGAAATCTATATTCATTAGCAGTCACTCCCCTTTCACCTCTCCCACCAGCCCCTGGTGAGCACTAGACTACTTTTTGGTCTCCATGGATTTGCCTGTGTTGAACATTTCCTATTAATAGAATCATACAATATGTGGTCTTTTATGATGGCTTCTTTCATTTAGCATAAGGTTTTCAAGGTTCATCCATATTGTAGCATGTCTTGGTACTTCATGCCTTTTTATGGTTGAATAATATTCATCATCTAGATAGATCACATTTTGTTCATCCATTAATCAGTTGATGGACATTTTAATTGTTTCCATGTCTTAGCTGTTATGAATAATGCTACATTTACATATGCGTACAAGTTTTTGTATGGACATATGTTTCTAATTCCCCTGGGTATACTAGTATATCCAAGAGAGTGAAATTGCTAGGTCATGAGGCACTGCCAAAACTATTTACCACAGCAGCTGAACCATTTTACCTTTCCACCAGCAATGTTGGAGGGTTCCAATTTCCCCATGGCCTCACCAACACTTGTTATTGTCCATCTTCTTTATTATAGCTATCCTAGTGGGTGTGAAATGGATAGCTCTTTGTGCATTTGAATTTCCCTAGTAACTAGTGATGTTGAACATCTTTTCATGTGCTTTTTATTTCTTCTTTGGAGGAAATTCTAGTCAACTGCTTTGCCCAATTTTTAATTGTATTGTGTGGACATTTTGTTCTTCTTGTTGAGTAGTAGGATTTCTTTCTATACTAGTATTCTGGTTATGAATCTCTGATCAAATATATGATTTGCAAATATTTCCTCCCATTCTGTGGGTTATTTTTTCATTTCCTTGATAGTCTTTTGATGCATAAGAGTTACTAATTTTTATAAAATCCAATTTATCTATTTTTCTTTTGTTTCTTAAGCATCTGATGTCATATCTAAGAAACTATTGCCTAAATCAAGATCATGAAAATTTATACCTATTTTTTTCTAAGAGTTTTATAGTTTGAGCTTTTACCATTAGGGCATTGATCCATTTTGAATTAACTTTGGTATATGGTGTGATGTAAGAGCGCAATCTCATTTATTTTTGTATGTGAATATCCAGTTATCCCAGCACCATTTGTTATTGTTTTATCCATTCAATGGCCTAGATACTCATTGATCTATATGTCTATCCTTACACCAGTACCATACACTCAGATGGCTGAGGAACCAAATTTGGAAAAACTTTGGTCTAAATATAGTTGCTGTAAATCTATAGCTAATCTAGAAAAATTATGCTCCAGCTTCCCCTCTCCCCTCACCCTACTCCTTCCTTCCCCTCAGGTTTTGATTGGCTATAAGGCTCAAGAACGTCTGTTTTAAAGAGGCCCTCTCACAATAATCAGAATTGGGAATTGCTGGGGTAGCTGATTATTTAAAGTCTTTGCCAACTCAAGGGACCTATAATGTTAGGAAAAAGAGAAAATATAAGGTTGAACTTTGACCCCAAAACATGCTAAAATGATCTTGTGTGTATTTAGCTGTCAGAAGACATCTCTCTGGTGAAAAGAGTCAGAAATGATTCTATGAAAAACAGTTGAAGGAGAAGGATTAGTGTGGCTCTAAGTGTCTAGATTGGGGAGGAGACAATCTACATTTTTGTCTCTGCAGTCGTGGGGCCTGACCAAAGGCCAGGCACGGTGCCCTTCTTGGTGCTCTCACAGCCCAGTGCTCCACCGATAATGTTTCGGTCTCCCCCACTAAACTCTGGGTCTTCTTGCGCAGAAACAGAATCACTTTCTCTTTGGATTCCCAATGCCCATCACTGTGCCTGGCAAATTGTAGGTATTCAATAAAATGTCAAGTTAAACTAAACATTTTCTATATTTAGTCAAATAACAGGCTTTATGTAAAAATACTAGGTATGTGATGTTTTGAAAACAGAACTAGGAAGGAATTGAACAATGGGATTAAAAAGATTATTTTTTATAAAAACCAAGTGATGGTTTTTGCACCATGGTTATCATCTCAGTCCCCACCTAACTGCCTACTAACTAGACTCCTCAGGGTCCTAGCAGGAAGCATATGGCTTGCCAGAGGTTGAATGAAGAAACTATTTACAGAGGAGTGGGCAGAATTAAGGGGACACAAAGAATGATGCCCTGGTACTAGCTAGAGTAAGATGTCTTTCCCATTCCTAGTCCTGAGGGGACCAGGGGACAGTGCATTGTAGCCAGACCCTAGAGAGAACTGGAACCTTGAGAGAAGGCTGCAGAGCAGGACCTGTAGCCATAGGCATGAGATGGGCAGAGAAGGGTAGAACATTCCTCTGAAGGCCAACCAGAGAATCACCAGCATGCCCACCCAGGAGAACAGGAAGCTATGGACAGATTCAGCAATAATCCTTAGAAAAAAAAACACACAAAAAAAATTTAAGGAGCTGAAGGGCAATAAATCACTTAAGTTCTTTAGTCTGCAGCATGTCTGACTTCTGGGGGAATGCTGTCCTTTCATTAGTTCATTCATGAAGTACTTGAGTCTTTTATGTTGTAGACACTGTTTTTGGCACTGGAGAATCAGGATGAGTAAGACACATTTCCTGCCCTTAGGAAGTTCACAGTGGGAAGTGGAGGACATAGGCAGGCAAGGACAATACAATATAGTCATGCAAACATGGGTGCATTCGCTTCCTAGGGCTGTCATAACTTGCCCTCCCAAAGAACCACCAGCTGGATGTCTTGAACAACAGAAATCTGTTGTCTCACATTTCAGAGCTTGACGTCTGAGATCCAGGTGTTGGCAGGTTGACTCCTTTTGAGGCCCATGAGAGAAAGTCTATTCCAGGTTGCTCCCTTAGCTTCTGGTGGTTTGCTGGCAATCTTTGGTGTTTTGGGCTTGTAGAAACATCATCCTAATCTCTGCCTTCCTCTTCACATGGCTTTCTCCCTGTGTGTGTATCTGTGTGTAAATCCTCCCCCTTTTTTCCCCCAAATAAACATCATCCTAATCTCTGCCTTCCTCTTCACATGGCATTCTCCCTGTGTGTGTATCTGTGTGTAAATCCATTGATTTTTAGAGAGTGGAAGGGAGAGGAGGAGAGAGGGAGGTAGAGAGAGAGAGAGAGAGAGAGAGAGAGAGAGAGAGAGAGAGATTGAGATTGGTTGTCTTTTACCCCAATCCTTTGGTCTGTAGGCCAACACTCTAACCACTGAACAAACTGGTCAGGAATGAATTTCCCCTTTTTATAAGGACACAATTTATATTGGATTAGGGCCTCAATTTACTTAAGTATGATCTCATCTTAACTAATTATATCTCTAATAACCTTATTTCCAAATAAGATCATATTCTGAGCTACTGGGGATTAGGGTTTCAACTGATCCCCAGGGATGATGCTAACACTCTTTCCCCTCTCCACTCTCACGTACTCTAGTCACCAAGGCCAATGTCAGGCTCCCCCAGTATTTAGAGGCTGAATGGGAGATGGAAGACATTTTATAAAAATGAAACAGAGGGGATAACTCAAAGTCTGTCCATGGGCATCAAGGGAGAGAGTAGCACACCTCTGAGACAGAAGGAGGGGGTGGAGCTGGATGAGGAGGTGTTTGTAGGAAGCGGGTGGGAAGTAGACGGAGACTGAGCCTGATGGCCTTGACATTGGAGGTGAATTTATCTGCTGAGTATAAGGGACTAGACGTTGGGTAGGAAAGTTGGAATAGAAGAGTGTTAGAGTACTTGGAATGGTCACCCAGGGACATAGAGAAGGGAGATCTCCGAGAACAGGTAAAGGTGAGATGGGCGGCAGCACTGAGAGCCCAGTGGAGGTTGGGGCCATGAATTCGTGGTGGCTCAGCCCATGCAGGATAGTGGATTTCCCCAGGAGTGCTCAGTCTCAAAGCTACAGCAAAGGCCAAGGTAGTGCGGGCTTCCGTGAATACAAGCTGTTATTTTGCTTGGTGACTCTTGAGGGGAGCTGAGTGTTCTGGTGAGACCTGATGAGTCTCAAGGTCAAGGTAGGAGAGGGAAGGAAGAGAGGGCAGGAGAAGCCTGATAAATACGGGCAGAAGATGGAGGCCACAGGGAGGCGAGGACATGAGAAAGCTGGAAGGTCACAGACATGATTAAAGAGGGACATACTTATCCTGCTTATGATTTTACTGAGTGTGAGATACAGGTGAATAGGAAGCCTTAACACTGACGAGTCCATGTTTCTATTACAAACTGCCTACACCAAAGTATTGCAGCTGATTAAAGGGGAAAAGATATAAGATGCATCTCAGCTCACTTGGATGGTGCCCTTTAGATAGATTGGGCCCCACAATGATGTCACTAATTATTATTAAGGGGTGGGGGGTTGTCTAGAAAATAAAGGAAGTGGCCATCGATTTTTCTTATCTTTTCAGAATCTGATGAATTATTTCAGCCCTCTTTCAAGACAGTACCTTTAACATGTAGACATGTCTATTCGTGTATAATGAAGCAGGGAGAGTCTGGATGCAGGGCAGTAAGCGGGAGGCTCTGAAGAAGTGTCCAGCTGCGCGTTCTGAGCTCACTGAGTGGCCGATCAATGGCGAGGAATGTCTCAGTGGTCCAGATGCATCGTCCCACACTCGGTGCACAGAGATCAGAGTTCTGATGTGCACAGAGAGCCTGGGACTCTTGTCAAATCACCACACAGGATGTTGGCCACGCAGCAAACAGGCCTGCAAGCTGTTGACAGCCGAATGTCGGGCTGCCAGAGCCAGGACCAGCCACATGATGGGCACTGCCCCAAAGCTCTCAGCAGCAATCTGTATTCCAACGCACGCCCTCAGCCACGCTGCCGGCTCTCCAGCCTGACGCACCAGGCAGTGCCCGTGTTCTGGATCCAGAGCCACACTGTCGCAGCACACACAGGCCCCTTTGTTCACAGATGCCGCACGCATGAGCAGAGGCAGCTTCCTTTGGTTCTTTCTTCGAGGCCTGGGAAGAAAGGCCTGGCAGTCAAGCTGGCTGACCAGCCAGCTTTGGAAGTGGAGGGTTGTCTTGCGGAAAGCTAGTTGGCTGTAGCACATCCAGAAATGGAGCTTAAAGGGCCTGGGCCAGAATTGTGTGGGGCTGGCTGGGGGCCCTCGGCAGCCCTGCTTGTTAATGTACTGAGAAAGTGGCTCCGACAGCGAAGGCTCAGTCCACACTGCCGCTCTGGTGCAAGCTTTTCAAATGACAAAGAGCCTCTTGCTTTGTGTGTGGAAAAAACTGAAGAGCAGGATAGATTCAACATGGGGCATGGGACCAGTTGAGTAATTACCATCTTCTTCCGCGCTGCTCCCTCTGCTCTGAAGTGGCCTCATATCAGCTGAAGGACACTCAGCCCTCCAGTCCAGCCTCATCACCTGAAACTTGGATGCCACAGATGTGACAGGCAGCCCGTGGGGAAGATGGGTCCTCAGCCCACCCTCCCCTGACCCTAGAAAAATATCTAGATCATCACCTCTCAGGCCTCAAGGAGCACCGACAGATGGGCTCCATTCCGGCTGGGGAGAGACCTAGTTCCAGTTCACAATAGAAAGCCATTTCCCTTAAAAATAATTTTTTTTTAATCTTAAAGGAATGATATCCTTATTTGTCGGCTCCAGAAAGGATTGCTATAACCTGGTGGCATGGCTCAGTGGTTGAGCATGGACCTATGAACCAGGAGGTCACAGTTTGATTCCCAGTCAGGGCACATGCCCAGGTTGTGGGCTTGTAGGATGTGCAGGCAGCCGATCAATGAGTCTCTCTCATCATTGATGTTTCTATCTCTCTCTCCCTCTCCCTTCCTCTCTGAAATCAATAAAAATATTGTGGGGGGGGGGGAAGACTGCTGCAGAAAGCTATTGAGTAGTTCCAACAGTTTGCTGCATGGCCAACATCCTATTTGGTGATTTGCAATTTCCCAGCAATGTGAAGATTTAAGGGAGTCCCCTGCATTGCTGGCGCTATGTACCTTTGGTATCGATGGGCTAAGGATAACGCTAGGGCAGTGGAGAGAGGGGGGACAGTGGCGCGCTTGCTGGGTGGCAGGGGCTATGTTCTTCCCCTGCCAGTATCAGTGTCATTGTCTCCCCCCTCAGGGGTTTTCCCCTTGGACAAGAAGTCACACTCCCCCTGTTTGAGACCAGCCAACGGTGTGATTCATCTTGCTTCACGCCAGCACCTAGCACAGCACACAGCAGGGACTTAACAGTCATTTAATGGATGGCTAGTTGCCTAGTTGGATTTGGGGATGGGGAAGGAACATTACTTTGTATTTGGGCTCCATTAACTTTGTTGGTGGGTGATACCAGGGCGTGCATCTCCTCAAAGGCTCCCAACTCTGGAAATCTGGGCATTCTTCTTATACTGCTGCTCCCAGCAGCTAGGCAGGGCCCCCCAAGGAGAGCCCCCACCCCCACCTCAGCGGAATGAAGCCTAGACAGAGCATCTCGCTCCCTCCCATCCCTGAAGCGCTGGCCCCAGTCCAAGAAAGTTCTAGGAGTTGGGGTTGAGGCAAGGGAGTTAGGAGGAGGCACCCAGTTAATCTGGAGCCTTAAGTTGTTCTCCCTGACTTCTAAGAAAATGTAAATTTCTCTCGGGATCTAACCCACCCCTCCCCTACTGACCTTTTCCTTCAGACCTACCTCCTCCTTGCTTCCCACCCTATATTCATTCAACAAACATTTATTTCAAGTGTCCTGGGTGTCTGACTGCCGGTTACTAGGGAGGTAGGTAGAGATACGCTGGAGTAGGGAGAGATACAAATGCTCAGCATTGGTTTTGAAGCTGCTGAAACATGGTCATATACGCAGGGCTACATAGGGGGCAGCTCCTGGTAAAGAAATATCAGGCTTCATTTTTGTACTTGGGAAGTCTGGTTGAGTGGTATCATCATGTCACCTTTAATTTACATTAACAGAGTACAACGTGTTTTCTGATACATCATCTCCTTCCATCCTGACAATAATCCTTTAAGAGTAAGGATTTAATCTCTGGTTTATAAATGGGGAAACTGAGGCACCAACTAAGTGGCTATTCAAAGTCCCAGGGTTAATAAAGGCTTTGAACTCAGGATATCTGAGGGTGGCCCTGGCACTTCCTACTCCACGAAGCTGTCTTCCCGGGAAACCAGCAGCCACCGCTCCCCCACCTCCATGGGGAACCCGGGGTTACTCACCTTAAAGGGGGTGAGGTCAGAGCCAGAGCCAGAGTGCAGCTCCGCACCTTTTGCTATGGCCTCAGCTACTTGTCTCCTTGTTTTTCGGTTTCCAAACTATAAAAAAGAAATAAAAATAGGAATGAGAGTGTTTTGCTGCCTCCTTAATGAACCTACCTGCTGGCTATTGCCTGAAATGTCTTTAAAGAAGCACAAACCCCTTCGTTCTGCAGATATAAATAAAAAGCTTAAGATGCAAATGCCTGGAAGCCTTAACACACAGATATAAATAAGTTCCACTCAAGTCCAAATGACAATAGAATATTCTATCCTACTTGTTCTGAGCTAGAAAGCAGAACTAACGCTCACCAATATTATACTTACAGTTCCAAAGCAGCTTTACCAAAGTTTCCTCAATTCAATATACAGTTGACCCTTGAACACCAGTTTGAACTGCACGTGTCCATTTATAGGTGGATTCTCAGGCAGCTGGTGTTGTTCAAGGGTCAACTGTTTCTGATACACACACATTTGGGAATCCTTGATGCAGAGAGCTAACGTAATTTATTAAGTGGATTTTCAACTGCATGGGGAAGGGGCACCCCTAGCCCCTGCATTGTTTAAGGGTCAACTGCATACATATATATAAGTTTTGTGAACATGTACTGGGTGCCAGGCACTGTATTGGCTGCTAAGGATATAATGGTAATCAAAACAGACATAGCACCTTCTTCTAGGGAGCTGAGAATCGAGTAAGAAAGACAAAACCTAGATAAATCAGTGACACCAAGCTCGAGCACTGTGAAGGGGGATGAAGTGAGGAAGGCCTTATGAGGCAGAGGAAACAATGCATTCAAAGCCTCCGAGGCACCGTGGAGGGAGTGAAAGGCTGAACTCAGGAGCGGAGAGTGGGGATGGGCAGGTAAGGTGGGCAGCCAGGTACCAAGAGAGGTACCGGAAACTTTGGTTGAAGACTTTGGGACTGGAACTCAAACTTAGAGGGCACTTAAAGGGCAATGGGCAGACATTTAAGGACTCTACAGCAAGATGGATCACACTATGATTTGTATGGTATTTTTAACAAACTTTATTTTGCTGCAGGGTCAGGAAAGGGCCATTGCAGTCCTGCAAGTTAGAGGTGATGGGCGCTTGAACCATGAGAGAGAGGGGGAGATGGGAGGATAGATGATGCCCTCAGATATTCTAAGTTCACACCTCTGTTAACCCTGGGACTTGGAATAGCCATTAAGTTTGTGCTTCAGTTTCCCCATTTGTAAACCAGATATACTAGTAGATAGAGAAGGAGAGATGAGAGGATAGATTTATTTTAGAAGATTTTATGATTTTATCAAATAAAATTGATGAGACTTGGTGATAGGACATGGGGATAAAGAAGAGAGGAGTCAGGAGGACCCCAGTTCTTCATGCTCAGTTGAGACGGGATAGATGGCTGTGCCATGGGTTGAGAGAAGACACTCCAGAGGAGGCTTTGGAAAGGAGACAGTGAACTCAGTGCGGGGCATGTTAGAGTTGAAGTCCTCCTGGGCATGGAGATGCAGAGAGTGCATGTGACAATTTTTGCCTCGTAGTGGCTGAAATTGCCTTCCCTGCCCCATGTGGCTGGGTCAAGTCAACACCCAGCCCAGGTTCCTCCTGCTGCCGTCCCTGAACCCACAAAACACAACGCCTAGAGACCAAGAGACAGGAACAAACATCCTTCATACGGTCAGTGTTGTCCTCGGTGCAGTCTTCACTTCCTGGCAGAAGAGCAGAGAGAGAAGCCAGTTTCTGGTTGGCACATTGGAGATGTTACTTACCAGACGCGGCCGCAGAGCTGCTCTGTTCCCAGTGGTCCATGTAGAATTCCAGAGCCGCAGAGGAGAAATGGCGTCTCATTCATGCACCATCTGTTTGTGGAGCTCTGCTGGCCAGCTTGTCTGATGAGATGATTGGCTGCCACTGACACAGCCTCACCTTTCAGAAGGCAGATACAAGTAAACCACCCTGAAAGAAGCAATGCAGATAAGAAGTCCAACCCAGGACTCCTCATGCACTCCACATGTCATGTTTCTAAGTCCTTTCCTTGACTCTGTTGTCTTGAGAGCCAGAGGAAGAGAGAACTAGGAGAATGCGAGAGAGGACAGATGTCCTTCACAGTAGCTGAACTGTGCCTGCTACAACTTCTTCGTTCTGGGCAAGCTTGCAGACCATGGACAGAAAGGAGTCGTTTCTCTGCTCCTCCCAGCCTGGAAAGGGCTTGCTAAACTGTTCTCTCTAAATCCCAGCTCATGGAGATCTCTGTGTGCTAGGCCTGTCTGCTTCTAAGAAGCTGGGAACTTTGTATATAGATGAATAGCAGACCCCACTCAGGATAAAAGAGAACCTGTGAGTGGGCTTTTAGGAGCAAGGAAGGGACCCTCTGTCTCTCCTCCTCCCTTGCCTCAGAGCATCTCCTCCCTCCACATCCCTTCCTTAATGAACAACAAATAAAAAAGGCCCAAAGAGATCTAGAGATGGCATACTCTCTCCAGCTGGTTTTAAGGATAGATTGTGTATATCTTTGGGGTGAGGGATGGAAGATGTCAAACTGAGCACCCCCATTTCCTGGGACAAGGCAGGACCAGACCCCTCTCCTTGGCAGAGAGGGAACCAGGCTTCCCTTTAAAGATGTTCTATGATCCATCCCGCCTTGCCTGGCCAGAGACACGGCACAGTCCTGCAATTCCTTCTCCAGGCCTCTTGCCTGAGTGGGGCGTGTTGACAACACACTCAGTGTGGAGCAGGCTTGTTAGGGTCCCTGCATGGCCACATGTAAGTCTCTTGGGAGTAGGTTTATTGGATTTCCCCTGCCAGAGCCCCATGCAAGCTGCTGAGGGCATCTGAGGACCCCTGGACTCGGCCGGACCCCTGTGAAGCAGGTGGAAGGGAGTCAGAGCGGACCGGGAGTCAGAGCGGACCGGGTGAGGTCGCTGTGCTTTGGATCTCTCAAGGCTAAATCTTCATTTTCATAAAAAGCACTGCACTGCATACAGTGTGCCTTCACCTTCACTATCCCTTGTCTTTTTTAAAAATAACAATACTGTGAAGTTGGTGATGAATAACCTGGACTAAGGAGGTTATTCTAGACATCCCCAAGGTCACATAGCTGATGAGTTCTGGAGCCCAGATCTTTATTCCTAAATATTCCTCCAATTCTGTGCTGGAAACCCAAAGAGGAGCCTGAGGGATGAGACTTTTGCATTAATTTGATTATTCTAATTTAGAGACATAGTTCTAAATTCTTGCATCTAAAGTAGCAACTTAGAGTCTTTTAGGCCGTGGTCCTTGGATGGCACCTACCCCGTGTTATCGTGGGCAACAGCCATGAAATCCTTCACGTTCTGCATTTCCATTCCTCAGTTATCACCCCTCCCACCTGGGCTTTTTGGAGAAGGAAATCAACAAACATTTCTCAAGCTGCTTCTCTCTCTCTCTCTCTCTCTCTCTCTCTCTCTCTCACACACACCCACACACACACACACACACACACACACACACACTGCAAGCAGAGGCTCCCTGGGAATTTTAATAGCATCAATCAGCCTCACACAGCTGAGGGCAGAGATAAGGGTATAGCAGTTCATCCTTTAAAGCCCTTTCCCAGGGTTTGGGGGTGTAAATCTCACTTGTTCAGTTTGGGAGCCCTTCACACAAAGACAATGGTGTACATCATCAGACTCGAGTGTGGAGAGAGGGCAGGAGAAGTCAGCTCTAGCTCCCAGCCCAGTGAGTATCTCCTTATCAGGAGAATCTCTTCACCGCCCCCCCCCCACACACACACCCACACCCCTGCCTTTCCTCTGTGCCCTGTGCTCTCCAGGCTGCCTCCCACTCCTGGCCTGGTTGAGTTGAGGGTGAGGACTGTGGCCGGTGGGGAACCCTGGGGAATCCCTGGGACTCAGGGGGGAAACCCTGTTTGAGGATCTGGGCCATTCCCAGACTGTGATGGGGCAGAGAGTGGTGAACAAGGCCTGCTTCCTGACCCTCCTTCTGTCCTCAGAGGTCCTTTAGACCAAGTAGAGGCATTGCCATCTTCCTGAAAACACTGGTTTTGTCCTTTCTTGTCCCTTCTATTTATACAATAGGCATTCCTGGATTTTATGCCTCCATCTCCCAGATTGTACATGGCTTGAGGGAAGAATACTGGCTCATTCAATTATTTTAAAGCTGAACGTTTTTAATGGGCTAAGTGGCCCCACGATGTAGTATAAGGAGATGATCAGAGATGCTGCTTGGAAGTAGTGATTTTTGCCCCTTGCTGGTATGTGGCCTTGGGCCCATTACTTAACTCCTTTCTGACTTAGTTTCTCCATTTATAAAATGTGAACAGTTCCCATCTGGAAAATTCCTTGTAGGACCCAATGGGCTAATGCATGGGAAAGCCACTGGCCCACTGAGGCCCTCCCTCCTCCCCCCTGCTCCCCCGACACAGGGGCCTCCCGAGCATATGCACTTTATTTGGTGCCTTTGCACCGAACTGAAAACCAAAGAAAAACAGTACCCCTCACTGCAGAAATCATGTTGCCCTTGGGGTTCTTTATTTCTCCCCTTCAAACACACTGCCATATCACTGCAGACTTTTTAAAAATTGTTTGAAGTATGTTTATTTTGTCTCAAATAGGTAATATATATATAACATACCAATTCATTTGTGGATTTTGGACTCTCACACTTTTGCTCCTCCCATTTGCTTCTCTTAAAGCCAACTGAGAATATGGGCATCTCAGTGGATGCTCAAGGCAGAATACACCTGCCCTTCCTCCAAAGGTGGAGCCATGTAACATCAATTTGAATTTTCTTTGAAAAGTTCTTATTTTTCTGAATATTTATCTTTGATCCTAGTAGATCAAAGTAACAAATAAGTTAGTGAATTTTATTTTATTTTATTTCAAAAAATTAAAAATGGAACTGCCTTATGACCCAGCAGCGATTTCACTTCTGGGAATATATCCTAAGAATCCCGAAACACCAATCAGAAAGAATATATGCACCCCTATTCACAGCAGCATTATTTACAATAGCTAAGATCTGGAAACAGCCCAGGTGCCTATCAGTAGATGCATGGATAAAAAAGCTGTGGGATCATAAAAAAGAAGGTAATATTACCTTTTGTGACACACTCCTTTCACTGTTACTCATCTCATTTCATTTAAACTCCAAGTAAAAAGTTCACCTCACTTCTGGGAGACACACACACACACACACACACACACACACACACACACACACACACTGTGGGTTTACCTGGAGTCCATGGACTTGAAGAGCTGGAGGGAAACTTGGAGAGAGCATCTGTTGAGGGGGATGAAGGTTTCCCCCACCCTCCTGGGGTCTCTGGCTGGGTCTAAAAATTAAACTCGCAGAGACAGAATAACAGGACAAAGCATATGCACTTGATTGAATTTGTACATGTCCATGGGAACCTTCACAAGAGAATGAAGGCCTGAAGAAGTGGTTAGAGCAGGAAACGTTCTACCTTTTTGACCAAGAAAAAATTTGCCAAGAGTTGACAAGTCAAGGATTTGGGCTGGGGGTTGTCCAACTAGGGCCAGGGCACCCTCCTTTTCCTTACCTGGGAAGATAAGAGTTTGTTTGACAAGGTGTGTTTGCAGGCTCCTCTGGTGCCTTCTCTGAGCTGATGAGAGTCTGTCTCCACTAAAAGGAGAATTTATTCCTGCCTAGAAGAAGAAAAGGGGGAGGTTTCCCCCTACATTTACTACTTCTGCATTGCCTTCAGCTCAAAATAATTTTTATGTCAGAGAGGCATATTTTGGGGTGACATATTCTGATTTCCTTCACTGTCCCAATATGGATAAAGGCCCCAGTGTCACCGACTTGAGCCAACACAATGACCAGTGGGGGAGTGGAGACCAGCAGGGCTCCTGATGCTCAGTTCAGAGCGTGTGTGTCGTCCACATTTCTCTACCTGATTTCTCCACTCAGGTCTGGGGCTCTGCCCACCTCACCCTCAAATTCCCATCCTCCTTCTTCCTTCTCCTGACTCCTCAGCAAAGCTGCTGCTGTATTTGAAGCATCCACTTGGGGGAACCACCCTGGGACCCTTCCGAGGCCTCAAGACTTGGCTTCTCCCCTGTTTCTAAGGTGATTCTGGATAGTTGGGTTATTTGCAATACAGGTGTTTTGCAATACACCACACACCCAGCATTCATGTTGCTTCCTTTCTATTAAACTATTGATTCTTTCTCTTGGCAGCTGGCAGGAGGCTTTGTGGGGGTGGGGGGATAGATCATCATTTCTAAAGAGGGAGGTGATGGGGGAGGATTTACAGCTGCTTGAAGAATCCCTCCACCTGTGAGTGTTCTGCAGGGAGAACGCCCAGGTGCATTTCCCTGCCGAGGAGGTGGGGGGGTGCAGCTCACCTGAACCCCGTTTCTGTCTGGGGAGAGAAGGGAAACTGAAGTGTTTCCAAATAGAGATCTGAGTAATGAGATGTGATCTGAAGGATTGGGATGGAACTCCAAGAATTTCCAGACACAACCCATTGCACCAGCTGATTCACCTCCTTCCTGGGGGTCCAAGGGGCTGGTCCCTGGCGGGAGGGGCTCGAGAGGAGGTGTTCACACTGACCCCTGAGCCCTCAGGTTCCCCTTTACAATTTTCTGCAGTAAGAGACTTCCCTTGTTCTGTTGCAGCAACTCTCAGCAAGCACCTAGTGCTTCCTGGGGACCTCGCCTTTGTTAAGTGGATCCGCAGTGATACAGTGGAGATTTTAATGTGCAGTGCTGCGTTTTAATAGACTGTTAAACTACAGCATTACACATTAGCAGGCTTTGGCGCAATTGCAGAAATATCAAAGACGTGCTCTGGGGAAGGCACTATTTACATTAATGGGGAGATGCTGCAATAGGCTGAAAATCTCTGCAGAGAGAGTGAAGGGAAGGCAGGGGGAGATGGGGAGAGGGAGAGAGGGAGAGAGGACCACTGGGCTGTGACCTGGGCTGAAGCAAGCCCTCCTATTCCTTTACAGAGTCGGGGAGGGCAAGTCCTCACTGGCTTGAAACCCACCCGGGGCCCAGATGACTTGTAGCTGCCTGTTACTGAAAGATGTTTGCCAAGCTGTGGGTTTCAAGGTCACCTGGCACTTTCAGGCCCATCTTACTGGCCTCAAGGTTGGAGCGACTTTGAGGCATGTGGTCATTTGTCTTAGTTTATCAGGGGCTGGAGCATTCGTTTTTATGGCATGCTTTCTTCTTCGTGGCCCGAATGACAGAAGCACAGGGTAAATAATACTCTTTTTTGGAAATGTCATTTTGCTCCAAGATTTTCTCCCAAGTGCCCCCGCCCCAGCACACGCGCGCGCGCGCACACACACACACACACACACACACACACAAGTGCATCCACACACACCAACAGCCATAAATAAGGAACTCCAGGAAGAAATACGGTTCCAGGGTCTGTTCTCTTGTCATTTCAGGGGAGGCTGGGCTGAGCATCTCCCCAGGAGAAAGCGAGCAGATTTCTGATCAGCTGTGATGCCAGAGATGAACTCAGTGGCTCTAGGGCCCTGTCCAGCCCTTATGCAAAGTAAAAGTCTGGGCAAGTTGCTTTCCACCTGTGTTATTCTGCAGCGGAAATAAACCTTGAGAACAGATCCATCCAAGCCTTACCCATATGAGGGCTGGGAACAGCATTCCCCCAAAATTTATCATCTCATATGCCTTTTCCTACTGTGCCTTCCTGCGGTACGGCACCACTTTAAAACAAAATTGCAAGTTCTAAAATGAGGCTACTGCCTTCCCAGGATATGCTCCCCCAAACACACTCTTCATGCAAACCCAGGCCCACAGGAAGCCTGGAGGAGGCAGGAAGAAATGGAAAGACAAGGAAAATAAGCCCCAAATCAGTAGTACAACAAGACTTTCCCATCTGCCTAAATAGTTTGCTCATTCAGCCTTGGAAGTAACCGCTTTCTCACTCAGTGACATTTCATTCTAGGTAAGCAGACAAGAATGTTAATTTCACCTATGCTCTCTTCTATGTATTATTATGAGGAAGGGTGAATTGCTTTTTCTTTTCTTTTTTAAAACAGAGGCCTTCTGATTAGGGTAGGCAAGCCACCATCCACAGGGTAAAATTTGCTTCCTACAACAATGCTTGCCTTCTCACCCTTACAGCTGCATCTCTCCAGGGCTGGAAAGCATACATATAAGAGTATTCACAGACTGAATCTTTAAACCTTTAAAAAAAATACATTCTAAAAATAGCATGGGGATATGGTTCAACATTTTTTCACAATAGCACAGGTATAAAATATGAAGGAAATGTCTTCTTCATCTACCTTAACCCTAGTCTAACTCCTCAAAAGGAGCCACCATGAACAGTTTCTGTTTTTAGTGCTTTTGATAGTTATTATCATTGTAAATGAAAGGAGACAGAAATGTTCCACCTTGGTTGTGCCTCCACTTCTTAAATTGCCTCAACATCGTTAATTAATACCCTTAGACATCAGTTACTATCTTAACAATTAGTTAAGAGTGAGCTAAACCACTTAGGCTAGGTGCTGGGGGGGCTAGCAGGGAAGGCTAGAGAGGAAGGGGGAACTCCAAGAGGGACGAGGGAAGGAGCTGCAGATAAATGTCTCTATTTTACTGCATGGCTTTGTCAGGTCATGTAGCTGCTCCCCCTATCCCACCCCCAGGTTTACAGGCATGGGAATAGCAGAGCCTTGATGGGCAAGGGGAGAGCTTGCTTTTAGAGGCTCAGATATCTCACATTTGTCTTCATTCATTCAAAAACATTCATGCCTATAATAAATACTAGTAGTTCATTGCATCTTGCAGTAGATTGCATTAATGGCCCAATTTTTCACCCCTCCTTCTGTCTACTCCCTTTGACATGTAACTTGGCAGTATCCTTCTGTGAGCAAAGTGAAATCCCCATTCCTGGGCTTAGACATGCGTCTTGCTCTATTGACCAATGGGATATTAGTAGACAAAGTGCAGGAATACTGGTCTTGTTTCCTCTTGTGCTTCTGCCATCACCATGAGAAAGATGAGGCCAGAGACATAGGAGAAATCCATGGAGCAGAGCTGTTGCCCCATAGCTGTTGAGAAATCCATGGGGCAACCAGCTCAGTTGCCCCAGCCAAAGTGCCGAGGCAGAGCCAGCCCAGTGGAGAGCCTTCAGGCCCAGCCAAATCAGCTAGACCCTGCAGACCGATGAAAATCAAATGTTGATGGTGGTAGGCCATTGCCATTTTATAATTTTTGTTAGGCCACAGTTTTATGGCAATAGTAACTGATATAGCCCTGTATGATCTTCCACAAATAGTACAGAACATTGAAGAAGGCAGCAGGGAATACAACTGAGCCACAGCTCTCATGGAGCTCACATTCCAAAAGAACACTTGACAGTTTACACACATATGTCACCCACTCAATCCTCCTAACCCTGCACATCAGTCCCATTTTTGAGATGAGGAAACTGAGGCTCAAGAAGGCTAAGTAATTTGCTAATGATAACAATCTAGTAAGTGCCAGAGCTGGGACTTGAACTCATATCTTCTGAATGCAAATGCAATGCTCTTTCTACTATTCCATAGAAACCTCTGCCTTCCTCTGCTAAGGTCAGTACCTCTCATTGGAGTGATGGACCTGAGTTGGGTGGGAAGACTGATGGAAACCGCAAGTCTGACCCCAAAAGGACTGCTCTGTTATTGATCCAATGAGAAACAACTCTCATTTTTATCCCCTGAAATTGTTCCTCCTTTCAATTAAACCAATCTCTGTTTACAAGTATTTAGCGTGATTCTGGAAATTGCATTTTGAAATTATGCGCACAGAGAGAGAAGGCAGCCCACACAGTGAGTGATTTCCATTGGGTAATTGGCTGCTGGTTCTGGCTCTTTTAGAGCATAATGAGCTATTTCAAAGGAAACTGTTAGAAATGGCCTAAGTCTCCCAAGAAAGGCTTTTCTAGCGTCTAACATTAGGAAGTCTACTCAAATGCATGCTGACAAATTTTTCTTTTTGTTTTTCTCCTTTTTATAAGGACCCCCCAAGCTATTTTTCAAAGGTTAGAAGGGCTGTGGAAATATAGAACACTTCCAGATACTAGAGAAATCTCAGATTCCGATCAGAAGTCTAAAAAGCACACACTTACTTCTCTCTCCTATAAGAAGATGTTTCGGCAGTCATGGTCTGCTCTGATGTTTCCAAGTTCAGCAAACACCAGGCTGCTTCTTTCGTCCTTAGGGTCACCTCATGATCCAAAATGGCTGCTGGAGACTCAGTCATTGCATCATATTCCAGCACCAGAAGGGGGAAGGGCTAGCTCCTCCCAGCTGAGTCAGTTACTTTTAAGGAAATTTGCCTGTAGTCCCACAAAACAATTCTACTTACATCTCACTGGCCAGACCAGACTCGTATGGCCATTTCTAGCAGAAAGAGGGGTTATCAGTACAGCTAAATATAGGGTTTTGTTACTTAAGAGGAAGAAAAGAATGGATAGTGGGGCAGGAAACCAGTTTCTGCCTCAAACGTAACAGTGGAGAGAGGAGAACCAAGATGGCGGCATAAGGTACAGACCTGTGCGTGCTGCCTCCCACAACAACATCGAGACTACCAACTATAAGACAAACAGCCATCATTCAGAACCATGGGAAAGCTGGCCCAATGGAAGCTCTACAACTGGAAGGAAAGAAAGAAGAGCATTGAGACTGAGTAGGTTGTGCAGAGGCTCCAAGAACGGAGGGAACCACCGGTGCTTTTGCAGCCCAGCCCAGCAGAATGCAGATTTCAACTCCTCGCATACATAAGGGACACACTCAAGAAGCAGAATCAGGTTCGGAGGAAGCCAGAGCCGGACCCGGCTGGGCCAGCGACGTGGAACCACTGCACCAGCAAACGGGCAGGCAGGTCCTCCAGAACCAGTCTCACATGGGACGCTGGGAGACGGCAGACAGGCAGTCTGTGCACTTGGTAGAAAACGAAATCCAAGCAAGCATACCACATATTCAGCCACCAGGAACGCCTGGGGATTTTGTCCAGCAAGGAGCCGCCCAACAAAGGACAGAATGCCAAACTTCGTGTTGCTGAGACGGCTCCCGTGAGGCCGAGAGGCCCCTGTGAGGCCGAGATGGCCCCCGTGAGGCTGAGGCGGCCCCCATGAGGCTGAGATGGCCCCCGTGAGGCTGGGACAGCCCCGGTGAGGTCGAGACGGCACCGGTGAGGTCAAGACGGCCCCAGTGAGGTCGAGACGGCCCCGGTGAGGTTGAATCGGCCCCGGTGAAGTTGAGACGGCCCCGGCAAGGCTGAAACGGCCCCAGTGAGGCTGAGACAGCCCCGGTGAGGTTGAGACGGCCCCGGTGAGGTCGAGATGGCCCCGGTGAGGTTGAAACGGCCCCGGTGAGGTTGAATAGGCCCCGGTGAGGTTGAAACGGCCTCTGTGAGGTTGAGGCAGCCCCTGTGAAGCTGAGGCAGCCCCAATGAGACAGAGACAGCCCCTGGGAACCTGAGAAAAATACCACATGAACTCACTCATTTATGGATAATAAGGACCATTATAGACTGATGAACAAAAATGGATACAGAGGCAGAGCAGCA
>NW_005363098.1:3340383-3372569 GCF_000412655.1 Myotis brandtii | reverse complement strand
TGTATAATACTCTTTGTAATACTTTAAGAAATAAAAACATATATATATATAAAAAAAGTAACAGTGGAGAAATGTGGTCGCGTAGACTGAATGACAGCATAGTTGGTATAAAATTGATATTAACACTAAAGAGACCTGGCTAACATGTCAACATCATGGGGTGTAAATAGGCTTCCTCTTTTGCCCCATTCTCTTTCACGATGTTATCCGTGATTTGGTGAAAACATAAGAGCGCCTCTGTCTATCTCCGCTGATAGGCATGAACTAGAAAGGTTAGCTACTACATCAGAGACTAGAATTGGTATCCAGGAACTCTTATAAGACGAAGGGTCTGGGAGGAAATAACCAGAAAATATTTAACAGGAAAGAAATTATAAAACTCAATATTTAGATATAAAAAAACAAACTGCACAAGTGCAGGGTGAAAGAGAGCTGGCTTCGTTGCAGATTTAATCTCCGCATGGTAAGAATGAGATGTGGCTATTAAAAGATATAATTGGGTCTGGCCTTTGACTGGAAGGCAAATGAAGCTACTATTTATAGAACACCTACAGTGTGCCACAGCCTTGAGTGGGTCCTAATAATGATTCTAGAAGGTAAGCGTTGCTACCTCCTGTTTTGCAGAGAGACCAAGGAATGGCCCAACTTCACCCACCTGGGAAGGACAGTGCTCTGTTCTTAGCTCTCTGCATGATATGGCCCCTCTAGGGTCCAACTGGGAGGTCTGAGAAGCCCTGCTATCTCCTGCTGGCCCTGCTTGCAAGTACCTGTGTAGGGACTGCTCCTCAGGGAAGAATTGAACTGGCTCAGAGAGCACTTTAGCCAGGTAGTGTTAACAGCAATTAGTTCATGTGATTAAGCAATTAGCAGTCTTTGTCACTTAGCAGAGATTGGGGGCCCAGAGGAACCAAAGCATAACAGATAAGATATGAGGAGCAAAGTGGGAGGGAGGCACCCCAGGGAGTGGCACACAGATTTGCAGAGAGAGAGTGAAATGCCTGTGAAGAGGAGAGGAATGGTAGACAGAGTGTGGAGCTGCACTGAGGAGCCTCAGTACCTCAGCAACATCCTTCAGGACAGATAAGGACATTCAAGGCACAGGGTCAAATAAGAATTTCCCAGTTGGTGGATTCCAACTGGCCGGTTCAGTGGAGCTCAGCTCTGACGGCACATCAGAATAACCTGGGAACTCTTACACATACCTGTGCCGAGGTCCAACTCCAGACCAGTTAAATCAGAAGATTGGGGAAAGGGGCCCAGGTATAGGTAAACGCTCCCAGGTGATTCTAATGTGAAAAGGGACCACTGCTCAGGCAGGATGTGCATCTCCATCACAGATTTCTCCGCGTTTGTGACTTTGGGGATGAAAGCACCTCCTCCTCAAAGGTTGAGAGTCCCAGGAGAGTGAAGGATCACAAATCCTGGAGCTGGTCAATCTGGGCTCTTCCTTCCTCCTTGGCCAGAGATTGAGTACCCCTTGATTCCATGCTCACTTCTAAACCCTCCCAGCTCCTACTTGGCCCCGAACACCCACTCCTCCGTGAGCTCTCTGCATTCGGGTGGGTCTGAAATATCTACTCTTGCGTGGATTATGCCCCAATTTCAAGAATGGGAGGCTTTCTCTGCTTCTCTTACTTTGCATAAATGCAACATCTTCATTGCATTTATTCTTTGCTGTTGTAAATCCCCCACCTGTGTCAAGCAAATCATAGAAGTTTGGCTAGACATAGTTCTTCCAGGTTTACCCCCAAAGATTCTAACTTCAAAAGTCCAGGTAGGCTCGGGAATCTGTATTGCTAAAAATATTGCCCACTTTAGCCAGGTTTGCCCTTTGGCTTATACACTGTGGTATAAAATATTAAGGAAAAACCCTTCTTAGAGTACTGTGGTCTTATGCAATGGTGTGTGTATGTTTTGGTTGCAGAAGGGGTGGAGGGGTTGTTTAATTGTGTTACACAAGAATCACCAGACATTTGATTTCTGCTCCAAGAGGAGGGAAAGTTGAGGAAATTAATTCTGATTTTATACCCCAAATAAGAAGTGACTTTTTCCACCAAAAGAAATGTAAAATTCTCCTTTTATCTTCACAGTGTAAAGAATGCTGATTGCAGCAGGGAATAAAAAGAGAATACAGACACAGAGCAAGGGAGAGCGAGGGAGAGAGGTGAGCTGTGGGCAACCCGCATTTTGTAGGTTTTTAGAAAGACCAACTTTTGAAGAAATTAGCTGACAGAATATAAGTTGAAACTAAAGATTTTGTGCAAATGAAACAAGAAAGATCTACTCCAACTTCGATCTCTATGAGATAATAGTGTCATAGGGCATATGAAAGATATGGTATACATAGCTGTATGAAAATAAACACTGAGTAAAATATTTATTTCTAGAATGTGAGCTCAGTGATTGTTTTTGTATAAAATCTCAAAATTAAAAAAAAACAAAACACACACACACCTCAAGCACTGATTATGAATATGCAGATTAAGGGATCTACCTCACTGTAGCTGTTGGGAAAGTAGGAAAGCAGCAGGCCTTCCAGACTGTGTTCCCAAAAGGGCTTGTTCTATATAGGCCTGCTACATGTTAGGTGCATGAAGCAAATGTTTTATCTAAAAATTGATCAAGTGCATTGAATGGCATGTAGCCACTATTTATCCATGTGTTTCTGTCAGGAGAATCTTCTTAAACTGGAAGTTCCTTGAAGGCAGGAACTATGCTCAACTCAGGCTTCTCTCTGGTCCAGTGTATCACCTGGATGGTACTCAGGATTAGAAAAATGTCATCTCACTAGCAGCCACTGGTTTATGCCTGGAGTTCAAGCAGAGCTACTTCACCCAGATCTCCATTGTGGGTGGTAATCTTCTTCCTCTTCACTTGAAATGCTTTATGAGAAGTGGAAGATTAAACAAACACAGCCATTGGGAGAAAAAAAGCCTAGGGTGAAAATTGGATTGACCTGCATTCCTTTGTGTTGGGTAGCTTATTCTCCATATCCCGTAAGAGTTGAATCTTGGCTGATTATTGCTCTGGGAAGATTATGATCAAGAGTAGTTATGTTTAGCCTGGCCGGCGTGGTACAATGGTTAAGCACCAACCTATGAACTTGGAGGTCATGGTTCGATTCCCGGTCAAGGTATATGCCCAAGGTATATGCAGGCTCAATCCCCAGTGTGAGGAGTGCAGGAGGCAGCTGATCGATGATTCTCTCTCATCATTGATGTTTTTATCTCTCTCTCCTTCTCCCTTCCTCTCTGAAGTCAATAAAGAGTAGTTATATTTGGAGGCACAAACATCCAAACGAACACTTTGTTCATTGCATATAGACACCCAGAGGGAATCTGAGGGAAAGGGAAGCCAGGAGACACAGACCCATAGAGGGCTGAGGCCTGCCCAATATGGGATCTGAATCCTCGACGTGAGGGTGGTGGTGGTGTTATATGATATTCCTAAATTTAAGTGCTGAGCATGCCAATTTCTATGCTCTACGCTGACTTTTGTGACCAGAGCCCCATGGAAAGCAATCAGAACCATACAAAGCTGGCTTTTCCCAAGCTGGGATCAGCCCCTTGGAGCTCCTGTTAAAGTATTTAGATTCGCTCAGAAGTTTTTTATCACAGAGAGATGTGACTGCAGAGGATGTTTGCATCTGTTTTGGAGTTCCACGTGCAGGGACTTGAGGTCCCCGTAATTGATTTCCCTTCCTCCCTGGCACTTGGGGAGGCCCAACACTCTGGAGAGGTCCTTGAACCTTTTCTCTCAATGACAATCTATTGGTTTTCTCAGAAGAGGCCTTGAACCTCCAAGTTCCTGGCTTCTTCCCTCCAGAGCCCTTGTAAGGTCCTGCTGCTTAATGCACTGTCCTTCATTATGGGCTTTCTGAGGATAGGTAGAGTCTGATCTCCATGACGACTGTCTTGCAGCCCTTGGCATCTGCCCTTGGAAATCCTCCTCCTCCCTCAGCCACCTCAGGTCGTGTGCAAAAGCCCCAGTGTGAAGTCAGAGTGATCTGAGGGAAACATGGGTGCAGTGAAGGAAGCTGCTCTTGTAGGAAGGGCCTGGGACACTAGGCCTGAGCTGGGGTGACATTTGCCCTTATATTTGTGACTGTGGGATGTCATGAACATCCAGGGTGGACAAGGCGGTTCCATAAAGAGCTTCCCAGGTGACATTTTAGAGGAGGAGACACCTGAGACAATACATTTGATGGCAGAAATCATTTGAAACATGTACCTAGATCAGATATTTCTGAATTCAGTCGGGGTGTGTTCTTAATCTGAGGAAGAATCAACAGGGGTCCATGATAGAATGAGTTTGTGTAGTCTATAAAACCTCTGAAGTAATAGTTAAAATTGTGTGAGGTCTATAACTTTTATCAGAATCTCAAAGAGGTATTTGGCACAGGAGAAGTTAAGAAGCACTTAATCAGTGACTTGTACTGTTGGCATGCCTACCCAGCCCCCTAGCAAGCAGGAGACTTCTGGGAAAGCAGAAATAACTCCTCATCAGGGTGATATCAGCACTAGGACTATTGCCCAGCACTAGTATATTAAAAGTCTACCCTCAATGGGAAAGCCTTCCTAAGCAAGACAGAAAACCCAGAGACCATAAAAGAAAATATGGACAGATTTATTATATAAAACAGAAAGGTTTTTATACAGAAAAACACAAACAAAATTAAAAGCAAATTATATTCATAAAAATATTTATAATGACATAATAAAAAGTTAAGATTTTAATATACAAAAAAGTTTAAAAATTAGGAAAAGACTTTGAGTTCATTTCTAGATGAGATTCAAATAGCTAATATATATTGCAGAACAAACTTCCTTAGTTATCAGATATATACAGTCTAAAACAGACAAATTTTTACCCATTAGATTGGGAAAATTAAGATCAATAATGTCT
Source organism: Myotis brandtii (assembly GCF_000412655.1). Lineage (NCBI taxonomy): Eukaryota > Metazoa > Chordata > Mammalia > Chiroptera > Vespertilionidae > Myotis > Myotis brandtii. The sequence continues at coordinate 3,367,664 of NW_005363098.1, read as the reverse complement.
AGTCATTGACTATTGTGGGAATATAAACTGGTATAATATTTTCAAAGAAAAACTGGACAGTTCCTAATTACATTTAAAATGCATATATTTTTTTAAATTTTATTAAATTTTTTGGGGTGCATTGGTTAATAAAATACAGGTTTCAAGTGTACAACTCTGTAAATACATCATCAGTATATTGCATCATGAGTTCACCACCCAAAGTCAGTTCTCCTTCCATCACCATTTATCCCCACTTTGATCCAGAAATTTCACTTCTTTCCCAGAGGAGTTTATTTCCCAGAGAAGTCTTATGTGTATAGTGTTTACTGAATCAATAAGAAAAATCTGATAGCAACATAAATAGAAATTAATAGAAAAATTATTCATAATATATAATGGTTGAGCCATACTGTGGAATGCTATGCAGCCGTTAATAAAGAATGATGTCTCTATGTATTAACATGGAAAAGTTCCATATGGTGGTGTTGTGCTTAAAGAAAAGAAATGTATGCCATAGTGTAATCCTATTTTTATCTTTATTATAAACTACAAAACACTGTGTAATAGTATATGCATAAGTATATGCATGTGTGCCCATGGACACACATTTCCTCTAGACATAGCCAAAATTCTGGAAAAATACGTATTTATCTATTACATTTATCTACATAATTTATCTATTAAATTTATCTCCCAGTGATGTTGGGAGTCACTTTTAAAATGTTTTCAGTGTGTCATTGAATTTCTCAACCTCGATATACTACTTTTGTAATTATTAAAAAAAAAACTCCTAAGAATTGTGTCCATCCCAACTCACTTATAATATGGTTCAGATAAATGCTGTCTCTACCCAGTTTTGAGGTCCTGGCTAAAGGCTGGTGAGTTCTCCTTCTGTATCAGCCAATTAATTCTACACCCCCAACCACCTCCTCTTTGGGCCTCTCACACTCCGAGTCACTATACACTTGCCCCAATCTCCCCAGGGCCTGAGTCCCAGAGCCCGGCGAAATTATACAAACTAACCAATTCTGCCTCATATGTTCCTTCCCACAGAAAACACAATAAAGGCTCGTATCCACGGTTCTACTTTCTCTCTGCCTTGTGACCGACCCTGGTGCTGGTCCGAGTAGTCCTGCATGGTGTTCTTCCCAGAAAACTGTGAGTACAACTAACTGTAAAACTCTTTCTAGCTTCTCCCTCTCGATCTACCCCTGGCATCACCATATCTCACTAAGGTAATACGGTTGAAACTAGTAAAACATGTTAGCTGTGCTTGCAAGGAACACCACATGGGTAGAGGCCAGTGAGATAGCATTAACTCCGGAGCTGCCCCGATTTTACCTGCCTTTGCCTGGCATCTCTTCTTGGCTTCCACACTACTGACCTCTGCATAAATTCTGGTGCCTCTTCCCCCAGTGCCCACACCTGTTGCACCCTGGCTCCATTCCCCAGCTCTGACTTGGCCTCTCCCACCTGGCTCAGCATCTCAGTGGAGTGGTCATTGGCTGATGACCTTCTCCTCCCACCCCCCTGCCCCAAACGTGGCCCAGCATCATGGGCAGTCCTCTAGTCAACATGGCCAATGAAGCACAGAGACAGACAAAACTCCAGGCTTTTAGACCTAGAGTGGGCTGAAGTCAGGGTCAGAAAGCAGGCAGATGGATTGTCAGGAGTGTGGAAACCTGGGAAACTAGCAATTACCAGCAAGCTCTCCAAAGCTAGCCCCGTAAGCAGAAACAGGAGGAGCACGTATGGCTACTGGAGCTGAGGCAAGCAGGCTGTTAGGAACCAGATGGACACATTGAGGTGCAAAGTGAGGTAGGAGCCAAAAGAGTGGGTTGATAGCGAGCAACCAGCACACCCAGAAGAGGCAGCATGGGTAATAAAGAGTGACTTCAAAAGGCCTGGGGTGAGTTTTGACTCTGCTGATTCTGTGCTACCTGCATGGACACAGGCACTTAAACCTCTTGAGCCCCAACCTCTTCCTACTTACGTGTTTCTGCTCTGGCCCTTCTAAGGCCCTCTGAGCAGAAGAACGCGGGATGTGGCAGTAGTTGGCTAGAGGTGGGGAGAACCGAAGATGATCTTGGTACTTGGATGGATATCACTTCTGTTCCCTTCATCTCTCCTCATGTTGCAGCTCTGGCCTCCACAGACCCTCAAATTCCATGCCATGCCCCAAACATCCTCCACATATGTACCAACTTTCCTCTCACCCCTAGTTCGGGCTGCTAAGTTAAGATCAACATGCCCGTGTCTAAAATCTTGAGCTGAGACATGAACTCCCAAAGCTACCTCTGCAACCCCCTCTGTTTCACCAATTCCTCAGCAATCTCAAACAATTTCCATTATTGGCAGACATGGTGATTCCTTGTTGTGTGCCACTTTCATACAACTGGAATTTGTAAACAAGAAAAATACAGCTGTTACTCAGCACTAACTGGGCTTTTATGTCGCTTCACAGGCAAGTGACTGGCTGTGGAATGCCACGCACCTCCTTATCACGGCTTGCGTGCTGGGGTCTCTGTTCATGTTATGCATTGTGTATCTCAGAATTTTCCAGGATGTAGTGGAGAGTCATGTTGCTTGCTCTCAGAATTATGCAAAAAGCTATTCTTTTTTCTTGAGCAAGAAATCATAGGCACTGTGGAACCCTTTTGACTCAGGCAGAGCTATGGGGTGAGTTTTCCACAAAAGGCAGAAGGAATGAATTGACATTGACTTCATTAACTAGCCCTCCCAAAAGGACCGGGAGCTCCCTGCTTTCAGCCAAGTGTGAGAGCCATTCTGAGGCAGCAAGCCTTTAAAAGCGCACAGTGGACCTCCATCCCATTGTGTATTGGCTGAGAGAGCTGCAATCATTAGTAGCCTATTTTTTTCAATTAAAATAATTAAGCCACTGTAAGTGTTCAGGAGAGAGTTAGAATTGGCAGCCTGGGAGAGCTGAGCCCTCTATTTGTCATCAGTGGGTTCCAGAAGGAACTGAAGCTGTGCAAGCATTTTGGGACCAGTCCTTGTCTTGGCCTGACCTCCTGCTAAGGGTGGGTGGGGGTCGTCTATGTCTTCATTGTCCCTCCATTTGGAGCACCTTGAGGGTGCTCTGTGCTACTTGCAGGCCTCAGGTCCCTTATCAGTGGAAGCTCACAGATTTGCCTCCAAATTTATCAGACAATCACTGTAGCTGCAAGTTCAGCCTGTGGGTGTTAAGTGATTCTGCTCATTTCCTCTCTTAACTGTTATAATTCAGGATGTAATAGAAGGAAGGAAGAGGAGGATGAGGAGGGGACATGCAGCAGACTAGAGTGCTTGAGGGGAGGACCTTCCAGGATGATGGCAAAGCGTGGCAGCTTCTGAAGGGAAGACCTCCTCATCTCTGCCAGGGAACTTCCAGCTTCTACCACTCAGGGGAGTAGTATTTCTGCCCCCAAAGTAGGCACTGGGGGCTGCATTGCCCCATGGGTGTCCAGCAGGTCCTCCTCTCCCCCCCACATCTGACAGTGCTCAGCCGTGGAAATGCAGTGTGGCGTTTTTGTCCCACAAACGTCATTAACAATCAGGCTCATTACTCATGCCTAGCTTTGCCATATTAGCCTGTAATCAGATGTTCAGAGTCCTGATTGGACCCACTTCTAACTTTCTCTGACCTCTGAATTGCTTACCCTTATGGATACTAAGGTTCAAAGGACCTTTCTCTGAAGACCTCAGATCTTCCTCTTGTACCTCTTCTTTGGGGGATGGGGTGGGCGCAGCAAACCAATGGCCAAGGAGGAATGGAAGGGTTGACTGGGTGAGCAGTGTAGAAGACACTAATGATCAGGACTGGGCTAGTCAGAACCAGGTTCTTGGGCAAAGTGTGAAGGACCATATCTAAGAATTGGCAGACTCTGTTCAAAATGAACAGAGATGGCGGTGATGCCATCTCGCTCATTTGAAGAGAACTCTGAACTGGTTACACAGTCTCAAATCTGTGTAATGCCAGAATGTGGGCAAGAGATCGACCCAGAAATGGGAAACGAGTAAATTGAAGAAAGAGAAAAAACTTAAAGGCTGCACCAATGAAGAAAGCGCATTTCAGCAAAAGTTACCTCCCACTTTCCTTTTGATTTTCAACATGAAATTGGAAAGTGACCCTTAACAACACAGCAAGAGTTAAAATACATAAGTGTATGTGTGTGTTTTAACTAGGAAAAAATATCCAATAACTTTTATTAAACACCAACAATAATACTCATGTTGAAAACAATACATTGTTCTACTCAAAATGAATGCAGTGATGGGCCCATAGTAAGCAATCGATAAGGACGTGTTGATTGATTGAAAATAAATCACAAGGTAAAAATACAAATTAGGAGTCTGTGCCTCTGCTGCCCATTCTCTCCACAGACTAATGAGTTGTTTACTTGGTGATGGCTCCCTAGGGGTTGTTAGCACAAAACGGTTTTTCTTGAGCCTGGGCATGTGCTAATCAGTGTTAGAGATTAGTCTGTAGCTCAAGTGGTGGCAGCTACGGAGACAAGATGACAGGCACGGAACTTCAATTCTTTTCATTTAAAGAGGGTTTTGATTTAATTCATCAGCCCCTTCAGCAAAGAATTCTATGATTGGAACTTCGGTAAGTTGAGGAAAGTAGAACACTTGGGGCAAGTCATGTGTTTAAGGGGCAAAGAAAAAGGCACTTCTGGGTTGGGAATTTCAAATCACACAGTCTAGTCTAGAAGCAGGAACCATGAACACTGGTGCTGAATGTAGCTGGTGCATGGTGATCATAGTACATACGTATTGCCAATAACGGCAACTATCATAATGGGCATTTATTGTTTTTGCTTCCAAGGGTCCATTTCTCCTTCAGTTTGAAAGTGACTGAACAGATTGCTTTGGAGGGGGTGATGTTTCTCTTCTTACATCCAGTATTAAAGTGAAGGCTTTAGTAGCCATAACGAAGAGACTCCAAAATGTATTGTCTTAAAGAGAATAGAAGGTATTTCTCTCTCATGTAACAATCCAGAGCCAGTAGATAGGCTCTGCTCCACACAGTCATCAGGGGACCTAGGCTAGTGGGGCAGCTCTGCCATCTTCAATGCATGGTTTCCAAGGTTACTCCAGTCTTTGCCATTTCCACCCAGCAGGAGGAAAGGAAGCATGGAGGAGTGCCAGCCCTATAAGTGTCTACTTAGCACTTGGAGTTATATTCCTTTGGTGCAAACTTGGCCGCCTGATTATAATCGGCTGCAAGGGAGACTGGGACTTGTAGTTTCTAGCCAGGTCCTATGTGTTCCAGCCATACCCTAGTGACAAGGTGAGCAGATGGTCTAAGCCAGTGGTTCTCAACCTTCTGGCCCTTTAAATACAGTTCCTCATGTTGTGACCCAACCATAAAATTATTTCCGTTGCTACTTCATAACTGTAATGTTGCTACTGTTATGAATCGTAATGTAAATATCTGATATGCAGGATGGTCTTAGGCGACCCCTGTGAAAGGGTCATCGACCGCCAAAGGGGTCGCGACCCACAGGTTGAGAACCGCTGGTCTAAGCTAAGGACATTCTTCCTCAAACAGTCTCACTAAGAATTTGAATCTTGAGCAAATGGCAAAAAGACTGAAAATGGTTGGCGCTGATTCATCCCCGTGGCAGCTTCCTAAAGAAATCCTCTATTGATTTCTGCCACCTAGACTCCTGGAACTTCCTTAATTCCTACCTGGGTTTTTCACCTTTCCCTATGGCATGGCTATAAGTACCATCTCTGCTTAAGCTAACCAGAGTTAGTGTTCATTACTTTCAAGAAAGATCCAACTAATATAGTTACCTTTTAGTAACTGCCTACAGCTTATCTCAATAACTAAGATTTCTTGCATATCTACCGTGTGCCAGACAATGTTCTAGAATCTAGACACTAGGATAAATCAATGTACCAAGCAGACAACAACCATACCTTAGCGAGCTGTCCTTCACAGCCACCCCTTCTGATTTCCAGCCAGCAAAACTGGTTTGCAGGGTTCCCTTCTCTAGGTTTCTTTAGTGTGGATCTGACTGAAACTCCAGGTCAGACGGACCGGCAATTTCCCCCACGGCTGAATGTGCGGTCAGGAGATGATCTGTGCCACTTGTGCTTTCCCTGGGCTTCTCATTTTTATTTTGCTTTGTTTTTATGTTAATTAGTTGCCAGTGCATCTTGCAAGTAGGTTATGCCCAGGCAGGGATTTGACTATCACTCTGCAGCTCAGACAACTCCACCAGCTATAGGTAATTTTGGTGACAAGTTGGAATTTGCATATTAGCAGGCATCAGTATACTGCTTGGCCTTGAACCCAAATGAGAATTCCATCTCCCTCCAGGCGATTATTGAGCACACCCAACGCTGGCTAGCACATTCCAAAACTGAGGCCTTCATTAAGGTCTCCCCTTTCCCTCATTGTCATGCAAATAGCCTGAATCAAGGAATCTAAAAATGCTAGAGAGGTGACAGGAGAGCAACTTAAATAAGTGACAAGTCAATGTTCAGGACATCCCTTGATTAGTTGGGAGTTATAGCAAAACATTACAAGCTTCAGCCAATGGGAACTTGCTGACACCAAATTACCTTTGAATACCCTCCAGTAATGTGAGAAACTCCCTCTTGCGACTTCTGTCAGTTCTCTGTGGGTTGTTTTTTTAACTTCCTACTTTTCCTTGGGGACTGGAGGTGGGCCAGGAGAAGAGGTGGGACTTGGAAGATGTTAGCTACAAATATTCAAGCTAATTAGCAGAGCACTGGGGGCCAGCCTGCAGTGTGGGCGGCGAGGCTGTATGGGAGCCAGGGGACCTGTGCACTTGGTTAATAGCAGCCTAACTGTTTCATTCCTAAAGGTATGTGATGGGAAGATGGCATGAATAATTCAGTGGGCACGAGGTCCTGAACCCAGATTGTCTCTCATAAAGGGGAAGGCCAGGAAGTTTCAAGCCTATCAGAGCTAAATCTCTCTCTTCAGAGCTTCCTTGCTAAGTGCTGTGTAGGTGTGGAAAGCCTTATTACCATGTAATTTTGTTGGGAGTCGACTTCCAAGTACCTGCTTTACTTTATATTCACATACACAGGAAAAGATCAACTGCATTTTTTTCCCTAACAATAGCCAGTTTGACTCTAATTATTGTAAAATACGGAATTTTAAGGCATAGCGCCCACGTGACTCCCCACGTCGCTCCCCTCCATACGTGAATATCTTATTTATTGCCTTCCCCATAATGAACTTCGAGATAAACAACAGAAAAAGTCATTTTTTTGACAATGCTGAACCTTTGAATAGAGAAAATCACACAGTTGAACACGGAGCGCAGTCCTGTGTGGTAAGTGGTATCCATGGCAACCAATAGATTTTATGCTAAGTCTGGCCTTTAAAAACATTTCACGTTTACCACTGAGAAAAAGATGGCCTTGATTTAAAAATGATACAACAAGTACCTCGAATGGGCATGCTTTCTGCTCTGGGCTGCAAACACAATTAAGAGGCATCTCCTGGCACCGAACCACCTCAGTAGTATCCATGTCATCCTTGAGCAACATCACGGGCAGCCTGAACACCAGAAAGAGGTTGGACGTTTTGTATTCTGCTGCAGGGGCTGAGACAGTTTGTTTTTCGCTTGTTCTCCTTGTATTTAACACCAGGAGTAAAAAATAGGGAGTAAAAATAGCACTGCTGGCCTCTTATCTCCGTCTGTGATCATGGTGACAGTGAAAATATTATGGCCTGCTTATCTTGGGAGCAGCTCCAATCACACCCGCTTATTCTAACTTGAAATAATGGATGGAGAAATACCTACCATACCAGCTTCAGACTGAGCACTCTAAATTAGTCTCTGCTCCCATTAGAAAGTTGGGTGCCGAAAATGGAATACAGTTGTGGAGAAGAGAGGATGTTGCATTAATGGTATACTTAAATGAAACAAGAAAGGGCAAGCCCCTTTCTTCTTTAAAAAGAAAAGGACAGAGATGTGATTAATGATGCATCAAAGGAAGGAAACACAATTAATGTCTTTGGGAGGAGTTTGTTTTGCTCGCTGTCTGCAAGTACTTCAATAGCTTCCTTAAAATGGCACTTCTGTTTCCTTTTGGGAGATGGGTTGTCCTTTATTATTCAAAATGGGATTATCTTGGTCATCTCAAGAGTTAGAGAAACCTCAATATGCTTCTTCTGGAGGTGTGTTCAGCTGCGGAGTGCTTTCGCAGTTCAGCGGTATTATGGGCTGAATTGTGCCCCACCCCTCAGAAAAAAATTCACATGTTGAAGCCCTAGGCACCAGGACCTCAGAATGTGTCTATTTGGAGATAAGGCCTTTAAATAAATGATTAAGTTAAATGAGGCTGTTAGCATGGGCTCTAATCCAATCTGACTAGTGGTCTTAAGAGAGAGAGAGAGAGAGAGAGAGAGAGAGAGTCATGGGGGGGGGGGGGGAGTGCTTTGTGCATGGAAGGAAGAGCAGATGAATATACAATGAGAAGGTAGTCATTTGCAACCCAAGGAGAGAGGCCTCAGAAAGAACCAAACCTGCTAACCCCTTGATCTTGGATTTCCAACCTCTAAAACTGCAAGAAAATGAATTTCTGCTTGTCAGACACCCAGGCTGTGATATTTTGTTTATGACAGCCCTAGCAAACTAGTACAACTGGGGTGGGCGTGGGCGTGCTTTTACAAAAAGGACAGCTTCTCAGAAGGTGTGTTAATCAGTACATTGGGGAAGAAAGTCAGGGTTGAAGAAAGCAGCAGCTATACCCTAAGTGGGTTTATTGATGGGGGGTGTATTTCATAAATACTCCTTCTGCCTCCTCTGACTCACCCCTCCATATTTGTCAGTAGCAAACAGAACAGTTTTGTGACACCTCACTATTGGCTTTAATGAATCATGGATCATTTCTTAGTCATCAACCTAAGAACAAAAGCTTACACTGCCTTCATACTGCCAAATATCTGAGAAGTGACGTAGACCCACGCCAGAAAGGAGTGTTAGGGGAGGGCTGCACTTGCTTCCTGACATTCATAAGCTTGGCTTGACACCTAGGCCTCAAGCCCGGGACCACGCATCAGTCACCTGCCCAAAGGCACGGGCCATTCATCTTTCTGAGGTAATTTTCTTCTTTCGGCCTACAGAGAGCTCTGGGCTATCCTTGGCCAGGGAAAGCATGTTGACTGTTTCATACACTGAAACATAAATCACTCTCTCTAGGCCTTGTTAACTTCTACTTATAAAATCTTTTAATGTAGAACTGTCAGGACCCCATGAACATAATGGGTGGTGACAGGTTTAGGATTAAAATCTTCTCAGGTAGTTAGGATAGTAAGTTAGGTTATAAATTGCGTTTAAAGAGCTGAAGCATGAACTATGAGCGTCATATGCTTAGTCCAAATGGACACCAATGAGGCAGCTGGGACAAGTATATGCTAGTAATTCATCTTAATTATTTGTCAGCAAAGCCATCATAATAAGAGATGTCTTTCATTTTTATTAAAATGACCCTTCATAATCTCTAAAGGGTCTTGTTTGAAAAGCACCATTGAAAGGGAGAATTTGAGTTTTCTGGGGTTTGGATTTTATGTTTCAAACAAGGAGACCTGAATCAGAAAAATATACCAATGGATATAAAGATAGAGCTCAAGTCTCCAATTAGAGGCACATCCATAATTCTCTCAGATGACCTCTTTTGCTGCAGTGCCAGGGCATCAATGGGCTCATAATTTCTCTCAAGACTTCTCAGGGCTCAGTAGACAGGGATGACTATTTACTTACAGGGAAGTGAGGCTTTGAGGAAGGACCAGAATCCATCACTACAACCTATAGAGGGGGCATGGTTTGTGTAATATTGAAGTTCAAGGGTAGGCAAAGCAAACAGCAACTATCTCCAGCTATAGAGAAACAGTTTTCTCAGGGTGGCTAAAAAAAGGATGGATGGCTATAATGGGAATGCAATTTGAATGAGAATCTGGGCAAGAGCCAGGTTGAACAATGGGTGGGGAGAGAGAAACAGACCCCCACTCCTTAGAACTCAGGAATTCAGTGATCCGTTCCCTCCCAACAAGAACTTCTCAGTGCTTGGGGAGCACACAGAAACACCCTAAGAAGTCAGACTAACAGAATCTTTTATGCATTTATTCATTCAATCAACAGTTATTGAATGCCTACTGTGTGCCAGCACTAGTCCAGGGCCTGGGACACTTGCAAACAAAACCTCCAAAAAGCTATCTCCTCCAAAAACTTACACATTCTAGGGGGACCAGTTACTCCACATCAAGCCTCATCCATCAAATCCAGACCAAGGCTACTTATGTGGTTTGTTACTTGAGACAAGAGCTACCTGGGAAGAGTAGCCTCAGGCAGTTGGGAAAATACTCAGGAAATGAGATAGAGGGGTTAGCTGCCTCACAGTCACACATCCTCTTTGGGCCAATGCTTCTGGGAAGAGAAGCCTTTTCGAATCTTGGAGAAGCTCTACAATTCAACAGCAGTTCACTAAGATGTTTCTGAGTCTTAAAACATGTAACAAGAGCTTCAGACAAACTGCATTACAGGGCTTCAGAGAACCATCTGCCAGAGTTTAATTTGCTTCTTAGGACTGAGAGGATTATAAATCATGCAATAACACATCTAGGAACAGTCTTTCCTCCATATTTGCAGCTTTAAAAAAATCAAATGTAGGAGCATCATATTACTTTACCATCCTTTTGTTGGTGAATTCTTTGCCCAGAACTTCTCATTGATGGACAGAAACATAATGTAATTTCACCTATATGATGCACAATTTTACACTGTATGCAAATATAAAGTAATTTGGAATCCTTTTCCACATGAATTTTTTTTTATTTATTTATTTTATTTTATTTTATTTTTTTTTATTGCTTAAAGCATTACAAAGGGTATTACATATGTGTTATATGCTAGTAATTCATCTTAATTATTTGTCAGCAAAGCCATCATAATAAGAGATGTCTTTCATTTTTATTAAAATGACCCTTCATAATCTCTAAAGGGTCTTGTTTGAAAAGCACCATTGAAAGGGAGAATTTGAGTTTTCTGGGGTTTGGATTTTATGTTTCAAACAAGGAGACCTGAATCAGAAAAATATACCAATGGATATAAAGATAGAGCTCAAGTCTCCAATTAGAGGCACATCCATAATTCTCTCAGATGACCTCTTTTGCTGCAGTGCCAGGGCATCAATGGGCTCATAATTTCTCTCAAGACTTCTCAGGGCTCAGTAGACAGGGATGACTATTTACTTACAGGGAAGTGAGGCTTTGAGGAAGGACCAGAATCCATCACTACAACCTATAGAGGGGGCATGGTTTGTGTAATATTGAAGTTCAAGGGTAGGCAAAGCAAACAGCAACTATCTCCAGCTATAGAGAAACAGTTTTCTCAGGGTGGCTAAAAAAAGGATGGATGGCTATAATGGGAATGCAATTTGAATGAGAATCTGGGCAAGAGCCAGGTTGAACAATGGGTGGGGAGAGAGAAACAGACCCCCACTCCTTAGAACTCAGGAATTCAGTGATCCGTTCCCTCCCAACAAGAACTTCTCAGTGCTTGGGGAGCACACAGAAACACCCTAAGAAGTCAGACTAACAGAATCTTTTATGCATTTATTCATTCAATCAACAGTTATTGAATGCCTACTGTGTGCCAGCACTAGTCCAGGGCCTGGGACACTTGCAAACAAAACCTCCAAAAAGCTATCTCCTCCAAAAACTTACACATTCTAGGGGGACCAGTTACTCCACATCAAGCCTCATCCATCAAATCCAGACCAAGGCTACTTATGTGGTTTGTTACTTGAGACAAGAGCTACCTGGGAAGAGTAGCCTCAGGCAGTTGGGAAAATACTCAGGAAATGAGATAGAGGGGTTAGCTGCCTCACAGTCACACATCCTCTTTGGGCCAATGCTTCTGGGAAGAGAAGCCTTTTCGAATCTTGGAGAAGCTCTACAATTCAACAGCAGTTCACTAAGATGTTTCTGAGTCTTAAAACATGTAGCAAGAGCTTCAGACAAACTGCATTACAGGGCTTCAGAGAACCATCTGCCAGAGTTTAATTTGCTTCTTAGGACTGAGAGGATTATAAATCATGCAATAACACATCTAGGAACAGTCTTTCCTCCATATTTGCAGCTTTAAAAAAATCAAATGTAGGAGCATCATATTACTTTACCATCCTTTTGTTGGTGAATTCTTTGCCCAGAACTTCTCATTGATGGACAGAAACATAATGTAATTTCACCTATATGATGCACAATTTTACACTGTATGCAAATATAAAGTAATTTGGAATCCTTTTCCACATGAATTTTTAATAGTATTTTTTTAATTAAATTTATAAGACTGTGTCTATGTCATTCCCAAGAGTCATTAGCAGATTCTCAGGCTCAAAGTTGAAGGATCTACAGCATGAACATCTGAGGCGCATAGGTAAAATTATGCGGGAAAGACAAGACTTCCATCCCACTGTCATCAGGAAATGCACTTAAAGTTGTATTTCTAATAATCAAATTCTTCACTTAGCAAACATTTGTTGAGTACCTATATTGTACCAAGCCCAATTTCCCTCCAGGAGCTCCAAATTTGGTGAAGGAGAAACATGTGAACACAGAAATTCCATAAAATAAGATATGCTATAAAGAAGTATATTTCAGCCCTGGTCAATGTTGCTCAGTGATTAGAGTGCCAGCCCACAGACCGAAGGGTCATGGGTTCGATTTTCGGTCAAGGACAAGTACCTGGATGGCAGGTTCGATCCCTGTGTGGGAGGCAACCAATCGATGTGTCCCCCTCACATTGAGGTTCATCTCTCTCTCCCTCTCTCTCTATCTCTTCCCCACCCCCATCCTCACTCCGTCCACTCTCTCTAAAAATCAATGGAAAAAATATCATCAGGTGAGGATTAACAACAACAAAAAAGAACTATATTTTAGATATTATGGATGGACCAAGGTAGAATCCCTTAACTCTGCCCTGCATGTGCTTCCCATAGGAAAGAATGATTGTACTTCCTTAAGTAATTTCCAGCAACTATAAGCATCATGTGTAAAAGAGAGGAAGGAAAGTGCTTGGAACATTCTGGCAACAGCAGGCACCTCAGCAAGGCTGGAGCCTACAGCTTCATTTATATGAGAAAGTGCTGAACAGTGAAGTTAGAAATATTGACCCAAGGATAGCTCATGGTGAGTCTTTTCAACTGTACTATGGGATTTGGACTTGATCTTAAAGATAACAAGCAGCCTTTGGAGGAAAGTTAACTTCTGATTCACATACATTTGCTCACTTCATCCTCTCTGAAATAATGGGATTCCAAGGCAGTGCACTCTGTGCCATGACACAGAGGAAAGGTGATGGATCCATCTGAGGGTCAAGCCTGTCCCCAGCTTCCTGGGTCCATGCCATTAGCAATTGCTTTGACATGCCTAGTGATCTAAGAAAGAAGGGGCTTTATCGGGTAAAAGGAGTCCAATGAGACATTGGTCCCAAGTTAAAATCTGGGAAGGGTAAGGTCAGTATCTCTGATCTCAGTGCCCTGAAGTTCCTGCATCTATGGCCTATTGACTCAGACTATATCTCTTAGGAAAGTCCCTAAACCATACAATATTAACCTCACAAGATAAAAGCTAGGGATGAGAAAGGGGGCTGCCTGCCAACTAATACACTCTGTTTTTATATTCCTCTCTGCCCTTTGGCACTTTAAGAAAAAGTCACATGAAGAATAATGTCCAGGAAACATTTTTCTTTAGATCTTGCCCAAACTACTTTCAGATGTGATGAGATGGCATCCTGCCTTATTTAATAAGCCTGGAAATGAGGAGTAAATGAGTCGATATGATTGGAGAATTTCAAAACCCTTTCTTTCATTGACATTCATTTATTTTATCATCTGGATGGGATGAAATTTAGGAAATCAAAGTTGCCTTTCAATGTGGAGAAGATTGGAATCTGTTGAGTGAACATTACTACTTGGAATCCCATAGTTTGACCTCAAGCATCCACCAGTAGCTCTGGGAGCTTTAAGTTTTCCTTTAGCTGCCATTACTGACTCCCACCATGGAGGAAGTCAACTAACACTTCTGTGGAGAGAAGGAATCAGTGAATTGAAAAGAGCCATGTCAATTCTCCCGGTTCCATTCTGGGCTCTGACAGTGTCTTGATCAGTAGGGTGGGACAAAGCACTTAACCTTTGTGTCTCTAAAAGCAAATGATGAATTCTGTCCCATTTACACTGTTTATTAACAGATGGGAGTTGCAAATGATTAACTGCTTTGTTCTCTCATTTCTTTGACCTTAAGATGCCTGCCTCGTGAGGGGTTGCTATGCAGAGATATGTAGCATACAGAGCCCCAGAGGAGGTGAGCAGTCACATGCTCAATGCAGATAATGATGACAACGAAACGCACTTGACTTCTCAGCAAATGCCACACTCCCTGCAGGATGACACATGTGGAAGGTGGGCCGAATCCAGTGTGGAGTGCTGGAGGAAGCTGTGTAAAGTGGAAGAAGAAAGTGAGGGTTTACCAAAGCAGAACATACCCTACTTTACCACAAACAAAGCCACTGTAAATAACTATATTGGTTCAAAACCAAATGGCAGGTCAGATCTTGGATGAATTACTAGAGATTAAATCTGCTAAATGCTGTCAACACTTGGCCATCAAGCTCAATGGGTATTCTTTAACCTGGTGAAAACACTCACCATCAATATCTTGACAGTTGAGGAGGGAAGCAATGAAGTCATGGAGAGTCTCGTCCTCTGTTTTCTATTCACTTTATGGATCTGTTTGTCAGGTTGCTCCCAAAGAACATTACTTTACCCCCAATGCCTTATAGAATGAACTACAAGTCTCCTTTGTATTTGCATATATATCTGAATCCCTATGAAATTACGGGGAAAGATCTAGGACGTACTCTAAAACAGCATTTTCTGAAATGTGTTTCACAGAATACTAGCTCCCTAGATGTTCTTCAAATTAGAACTCCTTGATCAAGGAACTTAGGAAAGGCTTTTAAAAATGATTTCCTGAGTGTGTGGGGGGCGGCGGAGGGGTACTGTGATGAATGAGTCATTCAGGGCCTGAACTTGCATTGATCATGGCGTAAGGTAAGGTCAAAGAAAAGGCAGAGGTGAGTCATGTAAGGCCTTGTAGGCCATGGAGAGGACTTTGGCTTTTATCCTGATTAGGGGATTTTAAGCAGCTTTTATTTAATGCATAGAGGAATAATAAAATCTCTGGGAACTTTTCAGAGGAAGAAATACGTAAAACTTTGTTTAACCCAGTTATTCCAACTTCTTTGACTTTTAATGCCTATTAACACATTGGGAAATATAATTTTGAACTTAAGAGGATTCCTTTGCCTCATGTTGATGTTCTTGCTCATTATGCCCCTCTCACATGAAGTTGCTCCTGGTACAGAGCGTTCACTGCAGAATTGTTCCAGTTTTGAACATTGGCCTCTTCCATGTCTCTCCTCACCCCTCTTCTGCTCATAAGGTGTATTATTGTTATTTGAATACATTATTTCTTCTCTTATATTAGTTAGGGTAAGTTAGCTGCTACAATGAATAGACCTAGAAAATGTATACTGGCTCAAATACCAAAGAAATATATTTCCTGTTGATGTGGCATTCGTACAGGGCAGGTGAATAAGTCAGCAGGTATCCTTCCTCCACACAGTCATTCAGGAACCCAGGCTGATGGGAGCATTGCCATTTTCAATACTTGGTTTTCCAGGTTGCCCTGAAACTCATCTTTATTATGCTCAGACAGGAGAGGAAGAGAGTATGAAGAAGTGAACATATGCATACATGTGTATGGTGGGGAGCGGGATTTATGGGCCAGGGCTGGAAGACACCCAAGACTTCTCACATTGAGAACTAGAAATAGTCACCTGGCTCCACCTAGGTGCAGGGAAGTTAGGAAATGCCGTCCCTGGATATGCAGCTACCTCCCAAGGACATCCTACACTACATAAGGGTTGCATGAAGTCTGTTGGACAGCCACCCATTTCTGCTATCCACCTACTATACTACCAGCTCTTTGAAGGAAGGATTGTATGTTTTCATGCATTCATCTTGGTTGGTTTCATACATACATTATGGTGCTGTCATCAAACAGATGTCCAATAAATGCTGGTTGAAATAAGTAGCAGTACATCAAAAAACTTAAATATCTCAACCAGAAGGATGGAAAGAGTTGAAGCCACCATCAGAAAACAGAACAAGGCAGCTGTCATGGTGTTTCAGTTCCAAAAAGATAAACATTCGTAGAGAAAATGGTCAAATTTGAAGTATGGTTTCTCCAATGATTTTCATAAAGGAGGCCGTAAGCAGAGCAGAGGTGAATTTAAAGACAGGGATGAGATTTTTCAAGGCTTCTCTGCAAGCGAGAAGTTCCTCCTATGTTTCTTTGTTGTGCTTTTGGCCTGGCACCTCACAAAGCAGCCTGAAAGCTGTCAGACATCTTCTGGGTCATAAATCACCCAGAGGCATGGCGAGCACCAAATCAATAGAGTTCCTAATTTTTGAAAAAGTGGGGAGATGCTTATGTAACTATGCTGGGGAAAGGGAAGGCCCCTGGCAGCTTGCCTTGTTTACCCTGAATCGGATTCATGCTTGGAGGCCTCTCTGCTCCGTGGAAGCCCTTTTGCTCAGATAGCACTGAGAAAATGCTGAAATCTGCAGTCCCTGGACACCCAATTTCCCCGTATTATCTTGCCGCCACCATAGTTCCTTTTGCAATTGGAACCGACTGCAGAGAGGTGTTTACAGTGCTGCATGCTGGAGCACTGCTAACATTTCCTCTTCCGTGGGAGGAAGAGGAGGTGGGAGCTAGAATAGAAGGAGCATTTATCATCGCGGACACCTGCCCTCTTAAATACGATGGTTATACCTCTTCTGAGAAACAGAGCATTTGGGGTGCTGATTTTGTATGAACCACAAGTTTTCTATTCCTAACCCTTACCACCCCCACAATATGTCTTAAAGCAAAGAACATCTGAGCTAGAAACATGGCCTGTACCTCAGTCCTCAAAGCTTCTCTGTCCACCCTATTTATTATCAACATCGAAGACAGCTAGATGCTTGGGGCTTTCTTTATAGGAAAAGTGGGGCAAAAATGTGTTTTTCTTTTCAGCAAAACCAAGGTGGGGAGAGGCCCAGGCAGTTTAACACTCCAGATACGTGGTCCATTGAACCAGTCCAGTAAATTTCAACAGGGCTGCATATCAAAACTGCCCTTCACGGACCAGGGAGAGTTAAGTGGGGGAGAGATGAAAAGATATGACATAAATGATCAGAGCAATAAAACTCACTGCTCAATTAGTCACTCGGCGAGGCAGGAGGGGAAGGGAATTGGTGGTTGAGGAAAAGTGTATATTTGCTCTGCAGGAATCCTATTTATTTCAGCGTCACCCTAACCTGCTTGGCTCAGCTGCAGGATTCAGGCTGGTTGTTTATTTTATAGGAGGTCCACTTACCTCATCCCCCACCCCTTCTGTTATTTTAAAGCTTTGCCCAGTTAAACCAAGGATTTCCACCATCCCATGCAAGTCATGCCTCAGTTTTCATGGTAATGTGGGGGGGAGGACAGCATTATACCCACTCCCACTATTGCGAGTAATTTGGGTCTTTCCATTTTTCCACTCTACCATGTATAGGATACCCAGAAAGCAAAAATCTTTCAAGATCCATTTTGCAACTGCTAGAAACATGAATGAATACATGTTTCTACTGGCTTAACCGTCTATAAGCAAGTTCTGATATGAGACATTTCTGACAGCCGCTCCTGGCCTGACCCCGGAGGGTGTTCTAGGAAACCCAAAACTAGGGCAACATTAGCTGTGCCCCAGAAAACCCGCCTGTCATTGAGAAAGAGCCATTTATATTTGGAAAAAACTGGTGTATGCTAATAACCACTTTCGAATTTTTCCAATCTGGTCTAAATTAGCCCTAGTATTGCCAAGGTCTAGCTACCTAATGAGAACAATTATTTCTGGATTTCAATTAAATCAAGTTGAAGAAGTATTTTATTTGTTTTTATTTGCAATTTTTTCATTATAAAAGTAATATAGCTGCATTATAGAGAATATGAAAAATATATTGAAAAAAATGACTCCCATAGTCCCCTGCCCTAACAAAACTACTGTATCTATCTTCATGTAACTGAATAATATTTAAGGAGCATCTACAGTGGTAATACCATGTGGTGGGACAAACAACTACAGCAACAAAAGCATCCAGTCAGATGCTTGCAGGCTAGATGGGAGGGCCCTGCATGCACATTTACTCAGGTAATAGACTAGGACAGTGTGAGATAGAGTCCAAATGACTTGGATAGGACTTTAGAGGGAAGAAATGAATACGGGTTAGTGGTCAGGGAGAGCTCCACTAAGGTCACGGGAAATGAGTAGCAGCGTGCTAAATGGACAGCCACGGTAGAGGCGAGGCTGCTCTCTCAGCGTGGGGGTGGAGAGGGGAGGGGATAATCCACTCACCCACATGGTGCCTGGAATAGAGAAAATGCTCACTCTATATTTTTTGACTAGGTAAACCAATTAAAGGGTGGGGTCAGATTATAGAAAGTCTTGCATTCTTCAAGACATACAAGAATCTCCAAATTAAGGGTAATGAGAGACTTACTATTGTGCTTTTGAGTTAGGGCAGGGGGAGGGACAGAATGAGACTAGAGGTCTGGAAAGGTGAGTGTGGTAGCAGAGTGCCTAAGGATAGGAGAGGGGAACTTGGAGGGAAGACAGCTGTTAGCAAATCTATAATAATAAAAGTGTAATATGCTAATTAGACTGGACAGCTGAACGACCTTCCGGACATCATTCTGGATGCAGCCAGGGCTGCAAGGGCCGAGGCATCCACCACAGCTGTGAGGGCCGAGCCCCTTGCACGAATTTCGTGCATCAGGCCTCTAGTGATTAAAATAATGGAGAGATGATGCGGTGAGAGGATGGAGGCAAGGAGTGGCAGGGGAAGAGGAAAGGAATGGAAAGAGGTGAAGGAGGAAGACGCCTGAAGAATAAGTGGGTATTGAGGGGAATGGTCTAGAAGACAAAGTCCAAGCTCTCTTAAAAGCCTTGAACTTGGAAATCCAAGGGTATGGATGAGGCAAAATGGGCCATCAAAAGTGATTTCTCTTGGTGGGGGAAGCAAGCATTCCATTTTGAACTCATTAGGTTTAGCGTGACATTGAGACATTGAGACCAAAACGCTGAGCCATGGGCCGGCAACTAGTTTGGTTTCAATGGCACTAGAACAGTGGTCTTCAAACATTTTTCATCACACACCCTCGTCAGCAAAAGTTTTTTGCCACTATTTATTATAACATTATGTCTATATAATAGTATGCTATTTGTTTGATACATTACAAACTATACATAAAAATTGAAATTAAAAATAGAGATGATAAAGATAAAAATGATAGCATTTTTAAATATTTTGCTAACATGAAGAAGTCCTTTTAAATAATTTTAAACACTTTGGTTAGCCTTTTGACAGACCTTATTATATTATGATTTTGTTTTTTAAACCTTGAATGTGGCTGATGGAAAGTTTGTATTTGGAGTAAAAGTGTCAGTTCCACTGTTTTCTTATTGTTGGCCTGTGTTTATCTCATTACTAGAGGCCCAGTGCATGAAATTCGTGCACTCGGGGGGTGGGGAGTCCCTCAGCCCAGCCTGCACCCTCTTGCAGTCTAGGAGTCCTCGGGGACGTCCCACTGAAGGTTTAGCCAGCAGTCAGACATCCTTAGCACTGCCATGGAGGCAGGAGAGGCTCCTGCCACCGCCACTGTGCTCACCAGCTGTGAACCCACTGACCATCAGGAGGCAGCTCCTGTGTTGAGCAGGATCGGACTGAAACCAGCTCTCTGACATCCCCCAAGGGATCCCGGATTGTGAGAGGGCACAGGCCACCAGTGCACAATCGGGGTTGGGGAGGAATGCGGGAGGTTGGTCAACCAGGGAGGGACCACGGGAGGGCTCCAGGGCATGTCCAGCCTGTCTCACTCAGTCCCGATCAGCCGGACCCCAGCAGCAAGCTAACTTGCCGTTCAGAGCTCTGCCCCCTGGTGGTCAGTGCACATCATAGTGAGCGGTTGAGCAGCCTTAGTTTATCATTAGCATATTAACGCTTTGATTGGTTGAATGGAAGACTGGACAACTGGACACTTAGCATATTAGGCTTTTATTATATAGGATAAGAGAGAGAATGGGATTTTGAAAGGAGAGCAGTTCTTCCCTTGGAGTGAAAGGAAGGCTGAGAGGACAGAGTCGAGGGTAAGGGCTCCCATGTTATGGTCCAATCTTCCTGACAAGAGGAAGATGAGGGCCGAAACCGGTTTGGCTCAGTGGGTAGAGCGTCGGCCTGCGGACTGAAGGGTTCCGGGTTTGATTCCGGTCAAGGGCATGTACCTTGGTTGCGGGCACATCTCCAGTAGGAAGTGTGCAAGAGGCAGCTGATCGATGTTTCTCTCTCATCGATGTTTCTGGCTCTCTATCTCTCTCCCTTCCTCTCTGTGAAAAATCAATAAAATATATTTTAAAAAAAAGAGGAAGATGAGGGATTCACTACTGAGCTCCCTGGGTAGGGGTGGACGTGGGCCTGGAGGAGAGACCATGGGGTCGGAAACCTTGCCATCCTCCCAGTGTTAACTAGAGAAGCAATGAGCAGGCATTGCTTACCTAGAGCCTCGCTGAAGTTGGATTTCTCCCCAGGAAAGCTATAAAGAGCTGGAAAATATCCAGAGGAGAAGAACTGAAATGATCAAGGTGATGTGGTTTTGGTAGGAGGGGAAGCTAAAATGATGGGGACTCTTCAGCCCCGAACACAAAGGCTGGGCACGATGTGATCAAGGGTTTCTGTGATGAAGGAGACGGAGGGACAGGAGCGGGTCTGCCTCTCTGAATCTCACAAAGCCCTGCAAAGGAGCACACCCTGCACCCTGAAGAGTTGGTTTAAAGATAAAGAACCAAAGTACTACTATCTGTAGCAGGTTCATTATTGGCGTAGGTGTGGCATAAAGGTAAATAGAGCAGGAAACTGACTTCTGGGACGGGATTTTACAGACATTAAATATAAATCAACAAGGATTTTGCATGGTCGAAGGCATGTGGCAAAATGTGTTTTGAGATACAGAGAGACATGGTTCTCTCTTACTATCTGTGTTCTATTTTTCATTCAACAACTATTTATTGAACACTTACTATGTGCCAGGCCTGAGCTATAGCACAGGTTCCAGTAGCAAATGAGACAGCATGGTCCCTGCTCTCAAAGAGTTTACAGTCTAGTGGGGAAGGCAGATATCAAATAAATGATTGCAGAAATAATTATTTAAATTATAACTTTGATAAGTGCTTCCAAGGACAGGCACAGGTGCTGTGAGAGTGTCTGGAAGGAGCAGATTAATCCTGGGTGGGGAAGGATGGTTTCCTCGAAGGAGTGATATTTGAAATTTATATGATCAATAAGAATTATCAAGTGAAGAGGGGGAGAGGGGAATTGTAGGCAGAAGTGAAGGCACTGAGGCCAGCACGGTCCTTACCCCTCTGAGCCTTGGTTTCCTTATCTGTAGTAGAGGCTGGTGGTGGCCCACACCAGGCCACTGCACACCTTCCCCACCTGCTGTGCGGGTTAGCTGCCAGTAGTTCAGAGCTGCCCCTTTGGAGAATTTGCCCTCTGCCGACAGAGCCACATCCCTTGGAAATGCCTAGAAGGTCCTGATACCCCCATCCTACCCTACTCTGCAGAGGAAGGGGAGTGTGCAGCCCACAGCCAAGGACTGACTGACAGGTTACGAAAGGCCAGCCCCTTCCCTGATGCTGGCTGTCATGTTCCAGGGCCTGTGGATCTGGCTGAGTCTGGGCTCCACTTCCTCTCCTGCCTCATGCTGTGGCCCCCACTTCCTCATGGGTTCCTCTCCTGAGAGTACTCTCTCCACAATTGCTTACGCAAGAATCTCCAGCTCAGGCTCTGCTCCTGGGAAGCCACCCAGGATGGTTACCTCAAATGAAATGATGGATGTAAAGGACTTGAACCCAACATTGACGGCTGGGAGTAGAGGAGCACTGGGCTGGAAGTCCAGGGAGCTCACATGGGGCACACTGGGGAGCTCCTTCATGTCTCCCCTCGTTCAGATACCCGGGTACCTCATTTTGTGCAAGGATGTCAACCATACTGTGTACAAATATCCGTTGTCTACTTTGGCTCTCAGAACAGCCCCGTAGTCGGAAGGCTAGACTCGAAGAGGTGATGTGACCTGCTCAAGCTTATTCATCAGTGTCATCAGGACTCAGAGCTGTGACCCTGGCTGCCAAGCTCTTTCACCGCCACACAGCCGCCCACCCTCTGCTAATTGGTGCCCCAGAAAGACGGAGCACAGGATGAGATGGAGGGTTTACCTGACTCGATGTGGCATTTTTATGCTCTTGTGAATTTGCTCTCATGATCATTGCTAATTTGACCTTGAGGCAGCATGTTGATCATGGGAATGCCCAAGCCACTTTTCATAATGTGTATCTGTGTTTTCTTTTCTCCAAACTAAATGATATGCACTGGCTTCCTTTTATCTGTGAAATTTATCTCCCCTGCACCCCACCTCTTCAAGTGTAAATGGCAAAAAATCTTTTAGGATTCAGCTGGTGCATAAAAGTCTAAAGGGGGAAGTAAATGAAGCGGTTTGGGTATCATTTCAGTTAGGGAGTTTAGGAGGTCTTAAAGCTGGGGCGTGGCCTCTCGACAAGTTTGTTGAATGATTTCAGAGTCGCCCCCGAGCTCCCCCTGTGAGCTTAGAATAAGGGTAGAGTAACCTTGCAAGTAGCCTGTCTGGGCCTGACAGTCTATAGACAGAATAAGGGATGCTCGGCATTTGTGTGACAGCCTCTGGGTTTTTCCTTTCCTGCCTCCAAGTGCACAGAAACAGGACTTTCATTTCTTGAGAGTTAATTTCCTTCAGCAGCTTATTCTCCCTCTGAAGTCGCAATCCTCTTTGGGGAAGCAATTGGTTATTGTGTAAAGGATTTTGCAGTAACATACTAAGGATTATGACTCTATTTGGTGAGTACGAAGCAGTGTCAGGAGAACTCTCAAGCACCAAAGACCCCGTTTTGATGAAAATGTTTCTACTGAAGAGGAATAACAGAAGTAAAATCTCTGATGTTGTTGTAAGTGGGGAACTTGTTAATGATGACTTTATCCAAATGCAGCTTATCGTTTTGTCAACTGAGCATTGCAATGTATTTCTGCCCTGTAGACTGGGGCACTCTGATATAACTGAGCTTTAATGGCTTTATGAAATGCTTTATTCCTTTTATTAAAAAAATATGTTTATATTTATTTCAAAGAGAGGGAGAGGGAGAGAGAGAAACATCAACATCGATTTGCTGCCTCCTGCACACCCCCTACTGGGGATCAAGCCTGCAACCCGGGCATGTGCCCTGATTGGGAATTGAACCGATGACCTCCTGGTGCACAACCAACTGAGCCACAGCGGCTGGGGTGTTCCCTTTCTTTTTATCTCACCGCTCTTACCATAAACATAATCTCTGCCCACCTCAGGAATGATAGTGAGGAGCGAATGACACAAGGGGTTTTGCCAGAAAACCCTACAGATCTGCAAGGAGCTCTCCTGGTCATGTGCACCCACTCCACAGCATGAGTCCTTTCCATGGCCCTGGGTGCCAGCATCGTGATGTGCTTCTACACAGGCACCATTTTATTTAAACATGTTCACGAAGCTGACCGAAATAACACTCATGAAATATTAACCTACCAAATTTAACCAAGGATGCAGAGAGGTGGGAAAATTGCAAATTGCATAATGTTGATCATTCAGCGTCTTTCATGACTGTTTAATTTTTTATGTAAGCTGTACATTTGCAACCAGAGCATGCTGGCCTGCCATTCAGCAAGTGAACTCAAGCATCCCACGGCCGCTCACAGTCTGTACCTGTGCTTCACTAGAGCTGGGCGCGTCTGTACTCGGGGGAGGGAGGTTCGTGCTCCCACGTGGCTCCCTGAGTTAATGTACTCTGCAAAGTAGTGTGTCCTTGTCCTAGAGAAACCACCCCCCCCTTTTTTTTTCTTGATTCACCACAGATTGCTTTGGTTTGGAAATACAGTCTAAGGAAAAGGATTCCACCTCCACCCTGCAGTGTGTGACTACACTGGACCAGATATGCTTCATAGCCAATCATGGATGGACCCTGAAGTCTCTGTCATGCCTGCTGAGGCCCACTTGCTGTGGAATGTAATCATATATTCATGAGGGGGACAGGTGCACAATTGTGCTGTTAGTAGAAAGGTTTCTGTTTTATCTGCATTAAAGTGAACATTCAACCATTTCAAGCTCTTATTAGTTCCCATGTGTCATTTTTCAAAGTCAGTAGCGAGTGCCCATTTATCCGCAAGACCATGCACAGTGCTCAGATGGCCTTATTTCCCCGCACAGTGACAAGTGGTGCTCTTAACGATGATTCCAGCACCACACAGGATCCGGTGGCTGTGGAACCATCAGGGACTAAATCATGCTCACCACAGGCATCCGGTAGGGTTTGTGATTCTGTTGTAATTCATTGCAAAATTCATTGGATAACCTAGGTTGATGTATAAGCAACTCTGGGTTAGAGAAAACATTAACCAACAATCCGATTATCCGACTGCCAAATAAAGAAAAAAAGATTACTGGGTATCTTTCAAATATAGAAGCTGGGAGAACAACTATTAAAATGAATCACCGAAGGATTCAGCACGTTGGTTTTTAATGGATATATTCATGGTGAAGTTGCAGCCCCACTGACATTCTTAAGGCAACACAGATGTGAACAAACAAACAACCTTTTCTGAGTGTACAATTCATGGTCGCTGGATGGCAGTGAACTTGCCACTGGCCCCGAAGGAGAGTCAAGAGGTGGCTTAGGTCACAAATCTAATAAAAAAAAACCCAAGGAGGAACTTTTATTTTTAAAATTTTAATTGATTTTTAGAGAGAGAGAAACACTAGGGATTGAGCCTGCAACCTGGGCATGCATTCTGACAGGGAATCAAATCAGCAACCTTTGGTTCAGGGGCTGATACCCAACAAACGGAGCCACAGCAGCCAGGACAAGGAGGAACATTTTTATGAGGCTTTATCCTCAGCCTAGGGGAGTAAACCAAGTCCCTCCTCTTTATAGAAATGCTGTTTCTTTATTGGGCAGTTCTGAAGGCCGGTCTCTATGGGGTCTCATTGTTCTGTGGACACGTCTTAGGGCCCGCTTGGGGGACCTGGCGGTTAAGCAGATGTCAGGGTTGTCCTCAATAACAATGTATCTGTTGATTTTCAGTAACCCTAGAGGACACTGGTTAGGAACATGGACTTTGGTGTTAGCTAGACCAGATTTAGATTTCCTTTATTCCATTTACTGTTGTTAAAATGCGTAACTGCTCTAAACCAACGTTTTCTCAGCACAGCAGTGATGATCATGCTACCAATAATATCTACTCCCAGAGCCGCTGTGAATTAAATGAGACAATGTATGCTATGTCTTGGGCCCAGTGCCTGGCACACAGTAAGATATACAGGGTGGGGCAAAAGCAGGTTTACAATTGTTCATATGAAAAATAACACAATAATGAATAAATAACAATACAAGAATAAATTCTGTGTTTTGCATACTCACAACTATAAACCTACTTTTGCCTCCCCCCCGCTGTATAGATACATGCAGACTTCTGTTATCCTTATTGATTTAATAACCTAAAATCATTTTCTCACTCATTACTATAATGGTGATCATTATGGCAATTACTGTTTGTTCATCACACCCCACATTATTATAATTATTATTTTAATCCTGCTCTCACAAATGTCACCAGTAACTACTAGCCATTAGTTGTCATTAATAATTACTAACCCCATGACATGCCACCTCAACGTTCAGGGTAAATGAGAGTTTGTTTATTGATACTAAGGGCTGGCCATATGTGAAGGATTTGTCTCCATTAAACAAAAAAGTCCCCCAGAATGTTCAAGGTGAGCTTGTTTTCTGCTCTGAACTAAACACAATAACTGACTAAATGTAATGTCTGCTTAAAACATCTGAAAGGGCCATGTTCTGAAGAAAAGCATTTCAAGGCCATATGAGGCATGTGTGAACCCTTGTGCACTGGGCAGGAACATGCCAGCTCTGTTCTGGGAGGCAATGTTCTAGAAGAAATAACTGAGTTAGGAGGCTAGTTTGCTAGTTAGTTTGTTTTTAAGCAACATGAACTACCAACTCACTTTAGTAAATTCTCCATAGTGAACACATGAGTATATGGGTGTGTAAGCTAAATTTCACTAACTTTCAGCTGTTTGCAAGTTATTTGATTTGCTGGGGTTTTACACAAATTAAATACAGTCCATGGGGTAGAAGCCAGATTGTGGGGCTTCCACCTCCAAGGAAATAAACCGTGGCTTCACTTGAGCCGTGAAATGATGGGTCTTTAAGAGTGACAGATGAGACGAGGAATGAGCAACATGCATGCCGTTTTGCATACTAGGCTTTTGATTCTTTTCTCCACATGTCACTCCGTACTGTTTCACTGTGAGGGTGTAGACACTGCAAATCAGAAGGTCCTAGAGAAGATGCAGGGCGGGCCCCGTTGCCCTCCTCCCGCCTCCTCTTCGAGGGGGTGTTAGGTCAGCATGGACATTCCCACATGTGCAGCCTGATCCATCCCTGAACTGATCTTCTGCTCAGGCAATTTATAGACTCTTGGTTAGTTCCCTTAAGAGTAAGGCTGCAGACTTCTCAAGGTCAAGGACAAGCTTGTACTCAGGTTGATATCTCCAGCACTTCACACAGGACCTGGTGTGTAGATGATGCCCTATACAAATTCTTGAAGAAAAAGGGGGATGGACAAAGTATATCTAAATGTGGGTGGGAGGGGCATGAAACCAGCAGGACCGGAGGTGAGAAACAGCACTGATCTGTGTCCTACAAAACACAGGCCACCTGGGTCATCGCTGCTTTTCCGCCTCGGATTACTGTATGGCAGAGAGGTCTCAGCTAAGCCACATGAAATTCTGTCTTTGTTAGTAAAAAACTTACAACTGTTGTCTGGCCAATGTGACTCAGTAGTTGAGAGTCGAACTATGAAACTATGAACCAGGAGGTCACAGTTCGATTCCCAGTTAGGGCACATGCCCGGGTTGTGGACTCAATCCCCATTGTGGGGCCTGCAGGAGGCAGCCGATCAATGATTCTCTCTCATCATTGATGTTTCTGTCTCTCTCTCTCCCTCTCCCTTACTCTCTGAAATCAGAGAGT
>NW_005363098.1:3314336-3340187 GCF_000412655.1 Myotis brandtii | reverse complement strand
ATAGTACAACTTTTGACAATTCAGTTTCACCTTCGTAGTAGGCAGAGGGGTTAAGAGCACTTATTGGAGGTGCAGGGATGTGAGTTTGAATACTGACCTCTTCTTAGAACCTGTGTGACAGTGTTCAAATTTCTGAACGTTTCCAAGCTTCAATTTCTTTGTAGAATTGAGGATGACACCTGCATAGTTGTAAAGATTGAACTAAGGTAATACATGCTGACCACTTAGCTGTTCTCCAAGGTATGGAGCTCTGAGACCCCGAACCTTTGTGCCTACCTGCCTCTATTGTCCTGAACTTAGGTGCTGCCGTGTTTATCCGGTCCCTTCCTCTCTCTGCAATGTACTTTCTGCACCATGCTAGTCATTATTCTGTTTGTCACTTTAAAACAAGATCAAAATAGAAGTTTCAAAACAAGGCATTCCGTTGGGTTCTTTTCCTATTAAAATCAGAAATTTCAATGCCTGCAGAAAGCATTTTTTTTGGTATTTAATTATTCAAACTAATGGGTTTTATTGTAATGAGATTTTAAAAAACCATTATGATGGGCAAAGGGCTGAGGCTTAAAATATTTTCACTTACAGATATGTTCTGCTTTAATGAAACCCAAAATATAAAAATCTAAATTTAGGTGCATTGGAAGCTTTATCGGTGTTTATATTGTTTACATTATAAAGGCGGTAATCTGCCTATAGAAGCATTTATTTCGGTGTTCTTTTTTCCATAGTGAGATCGCTGTGATTCATTGAGAATACAACGTGAATTATTACCATTTTATTTACACACAGGTGTTTCCTGTAAAGCAAGGTTCACCTGGGAGGGTGTTTGGCTGCAGTAAAAATGGTTCTGAATTTCATGATCAGTCAAAGAGGAGCTGAGAGAATAGATTTTGAGTGACATCCTGGGCAGAAGGTAAGAAGTCAACCTTAGACTTTCAGTGCTCCTATCTAATCTTGATGTGAAGGCATATGTCAAATGCACCATTTCTATCTCTTTAGCTTAAACTGAGTGGCTAGCGATTAAAGTAATGGAACATGAATCAGGAGGCGTGTTTTCTGTTTCTGACTCCCTAGCTTCTGGGTAGATGGTCTTGACATGTTTGCTCTCAGGCCAGTTTCCCATTTACAGAGCAATTTTTTCCATCCTACGGGATGTAGTAAAACCTCATCAATGTTTCCAATAGCCTTGTGAACTCTTCAGAATGAAGATCTGGCTGTGTTGCCATCCCCAGTTTGTGAGCCAATAGCTGGAAAACCCTCTTTACTCACCACTTATTTACCTTAAAAAATAAAATAAGTGTTTATAAAAGCTAAATTGTCAGTTATGATATTAAGAAACAAAAAAATTGCACCCAAATGGTACATAAAAACTTTCTCAAACAGCTTTATTAAATAAAACTCTAAAATCTGTTAAATGGACAACAACCTGTTACTAAAGCTGTTCTATGGACTACTTTATTCAAAAGAATTTGTTAAATCTATCTCGGCAAATGAGAGCTAGTTTGTATAGTTAGTGGAAAGACAGAAATAATCTCGTTATGTAGAAATGGGCACAATACTGAATATATTTGCAATCGACATTGTGAGAGTTTGAAAAGTAGAGTTTTGATTATTGTAGCCCTGTGGTCTTTGAAAGTAAACACTAGTTCTAGAATTACAGTAGGATCAGGTCCTTGGATACAGTCACTTTAAAATATAACTGTTTTACTTATCTATGAAAACAAGGTTTGTGGTGGATGTGCATTCAAAGGATTGATTTATACCAATTATAAATCAACAGGATGAATTAAACCCAAGGTTTCAGAATAGAACTCACCCCCCTAACTTTAGCTACCAAAGGTAGAATTCATGTATTTATTTCTACTTTCTAAATGCAATATGAAGCCAGTCTCTCCAGGACCTAGAAGAGCACCTCGCACAGAGTAGCCACTTAATAAATGAATGGACATTTCCAGAAGTGTTTTATCTCTTTGTGCACAGGGTGGGTGTGGTCCATTGTGAAGGCAGGATCTGGAGTACAGACCAGGTCCTGTTCAGAAACCCAGTCCCACTGGTGGTTGGTCAGCAGAGAGCCAGGTCCCAGTCACTGTACCCTATGGGCTGTGGGATTCCTGGGAGGGGTATTGGTTAAAGTAGGACTTCAAGGCCCAGAGAGAATAGACAGAGTGGTGCTAGAGTAAGGAGAGGAGCACGAGGTCACAGCCAGACTAGAAACCAGCAAGCCTTGATGCCCAGTTCTGATGGTTGAGGTCAGGATCTGCTGTGGGAACTCATAGCAAGCTGAACCTAGCTGTGGGATGAGGAGTTACACAGGCTGAAAACTTGGTGAGGCCGTGGAGTTAGCATATTTACAGCTTCTTGGGTGGTAAAAGAAACAAAAAGAAAGGCTTTAAGATCTATGATCCACTAACATTTCACATGGTGCTACTAATTTACATATCCAAAAAGGAACAATTATGAGCAAAGGATTATTTGAGTTAAAACTTCCTCAAAGCATTCCATTAATACTAGTCCCAGAAATAATCTAAACTAGATATCTTGTTTTTCCCTTTAATGAAGAAGTCCTTTCCCCCTCTGTAGAAGGGAGGCATGAAACAGATGGTATCCTGAAGCTAGGTAAGGTGTGGGCTGGATTTAGATTAACAGGAATAGTGCAGTACCCCAGACTACCAATAGTGGGAGCCATTCCACCCTCAGGCATGAAGGGCAGTGTTGGGAGGATTCCCTACTGGTCTTTGTAGAAAGATGCAGCGGAGAGGGAGCTGAAGAAATAAGCAGCCTACCTTACCTTCCCCTCACCCATTCATCTCCTGCCACACCTCTCATTGGCTGAACCCAACCAAAAACCAGAGGACACATAGGCCAACTTCCAAGGCAGAGTAGGATGGAGAAAGGTAGAGAGTGACATGGAGGGGCAAGTAGAAGGTAGCCAGCCCACCATCATTGGTAAATCAATTCATATTAATGATATTTCAATGACATTGCACAAGGAATAAAAATATTTACTTGGGGGAATTGATGAGATTATCTCCATTTGACTCCGGAGGAAATTTAATATTGGTGGTACATTTCATAAATGCTCTCAATCTTTGGTTAGACTGTGATCTTCCTGGGGGCAGGAACTGTTTTTTTTTCTTTTTTATCCTTAACAACTAGCACTGTTCCTGGCACCTGTTATGCGTTCAGTCACCATTTGTTGAGTGATTGAGTGCAAGAATAAATTAATGAATTCAGTATGTTCTGGTTTATATAATTTTCTTGTCAAAGGAAGCTTTATCCTGAAAGAAAAACAATTATAGAAAACCTCTTTGATCTTCTACCCCCATGACTGAAAGTTCTTCCTAAAGTATAACATTGGCTGTCCCCACCATTCTAAGAGGATTATACTAAGCATGGAGGAATATTTCTTTGATGACTGAGAATCTAGCAGCACTCGAGGCTGTCATTCTAAACTTTAGGTCTGGACAACAGAGCTGACTTTCAAGACACTCAAAGTTTTTAAACACAAATAAACTCGTGGGAATTGTCATACCAGATCAAGCTGGTGGTTTAGCCTGCCAAGTATTCTCTGCTAGGGCTAAATGTTCTACATTTTCCCTTAAATGTAAACTCTCTGGTTAATTTAGAAGTGGGTTAGTTAGGTTCCAGCGAGTAGAGATTTTTTTACTTCTTTATTTTAAAAAAAATTTTCCTGTCACTGTCATATTTTGTTCTGGTGCTTTTCCAATTTCCCCAAATGATTTAACTATCTTTATTAAATTAAGTTTCCAGACTTTCTTTATTCTATTACCATTCCAAAGATTGTTTGTACTCTCTTACATCAGACTGGTATGGGGTAGGTAATGTTATCTTATTTCTTCCCTTAAATACCATTTCTTTGGGTGAAATATTTGCAATTCTCTCTTAAACTTTCTGTATAATCCAAGTTCCCTAGTAATGTTATCAGTATGACTTCTTTTTGACAAACTCCTCCAAATATCTCATAATCTTGGGGTGGGGGGAGTGAGGCCCATTGATCTGCCCACCTTAGTGTCCTGGGGGAAGTCTGGTCCCAGGTCCGCCATGGGTACAGGTTGGTCAGTACACTGACTTCCACAGCCTAAAGAGGGTCGTCATTCAGTTCAAGTGGATTTTTCCTGGCAACGTTCCTAATTTCCTATTGTTTAGACCTCTTGTCCCTTCAGAATTCAGGCTCTTAACACAGGTTCACTTCTATTTTCAAGGGAACAAGCCATCACAGACACATGGAACTCCTGTCTTATAGGACTCTTTAGTATCCTCTCCCAGTGCTTCCTAAAGGAAACCCTCCCCATTTCTTACACCGGACTTTGAAGTCATCTCTTTCTTGGGTCACTGGAGCACCACAAATCTCCCTGCTCTGTGAGAGAGCCCTCATAGATCCAAGGGCTGACGGAGTCTCCCCCAGTCTTCTTGGTTCAGCTGACTGGCACAGCCCTTTAGCTCATCTGCCTTCTTTCCTTGACTTCTTCCCAGCCCCACTTCTACTCACCCATCCTGCCCAAACCATTTTTGTAGCTGACCTTTGAACTCTCTGCAAGTTCTCCCATTCCTTCTTTAATTTAGCCCTTCTAATGATACTTTAATAAGAATATGGTTTATTTTTAAAATAAAACTTAAATTATACTCTATGCATATATTTATATGAGAAGACACAGACAAGCAAAAAAATAGAAATCATAAAATAGAGAAGATAAATATGAAAAATATAAAAATCACCTCTAATCCTATCATTTAGAGACAACCATTGTTTACATTTTGATGTATATATTCACAGTCTTTGGGGGAAATATCATATGTACATATTTTTAATAAAATGGGATGATACTATGTATAATTCTCTTTTTATCTCTGCTAAAGAATACATTAGGGATGTTAGGATATCCTTAATCTTTTACATCATTTGAAATGACTGCATGATATTCCATTTCATCTATGTTCATAATTTATTCAGCAAATGTCTTCGTTT
Organism: Myotis brandtii; assembly: GCF_000412655.1. Taxonomy (NCBI): domain Eukaryota; kingdom Metazoa; phylum Chordata; class Mammalia; order Chiroptera; family Vespertilionidae; genus Myotis; species Myotis brandtii. The sequence continues at coordinate 3,335,203 of NW_005363098.1, read as the reverse complement.
CTAATTTTCATTTCATTACTGATGCTCCAATGGTCATGTTTATGCCTAAATATTTGCACATGGCAATAGAAAGCAATAACTCTGAGAGGACTTACTAGATCAAAGAGCATGCAAAATGTTGAGGATTTCGTTACAAGTTGGCCACATGGCTCCGACCTGGAATTTGATCTGCTGGAAAGATTGAGAACTTGAGGTGAGAGGAAAGATAAGGAGAAAATGGGGCCGTTTGAGAAGAATGTGAACAACATCATTAGTGAGAACACTCAGGCAAAGCAAAAAGAGATTGGAAGCTTCGCTGGTAAACAAAAATGGAGTCCATACGATACTTCAGAAATCTTGTTAGTCTCCTCCCTGACTTAGCCAGAAAACTAACTTTATAGATTGGACACCTCAACACTTCTCCAAGTGTCTCTTGGCATGTTTCCTCAGTGAAATATTTCTTAGACCAGAAAACAGATTGCAAGATCATTTTCTCAACAGCTTTTTAAAGAGAAGATTTTTGGGAGGGAGCGGGGAGAGTTCAAAAGTCAGCATTGTTGATTTCATGTAGGGTTGCAAACTCCCTCCAACAAATCAAAGCTGCCAGTCGAGTATATGACAACCCCCATCCTGGTGACCTTTGAAATCAGAGATGTAGAAATGACAGAAGTGACATGTTTTTCTCCTTTGCGACAGGACTGGTAAGGGTGTTGGCTCAGTTGTCCTGATGTCCGGTTGAAATAGAACCTTTGGGTGAATAGAGCAGGCTGAGATCCTGCTTTCAGAACGGTTCACAAATGCAATGAGGCTTAGGGAAGGGTTTTGAGGATGTATCTAATGATGCCATTTCAACCATGACTTGAGAAAATTAATAGTAAAACTGACCATCTGTTGCCTTGGGTGGCCATGGAATGTGCCCTCAATTCTGGACTTGCAATTTCCTTCAAGCTAGGATACCCTGGAGCCCAGAGCACACATAAGGCACACCTGGAAAAGAAGGAAAGAGAGGAGTTAAGATGGAGACGAAGAGTTGGAGAAGGGAAGAAAAGAAAGGTGCGAATGCAAAGTTGAGAAACTGTTTCATTGCCAACAGTGGCATGAAAATAATGACTTGTTAGCCGTGTTCTAAAGCCTTCCTGTTCCAGGGATCTGAAAATATTGCATTCTCTTCTCCTCCAGAAGAAAAAACTGTCTTTTTTTAAATGTCAGCTTACATAGCATTGGTCCTTAATACACACACACACACACACACACACACACACACACACACACACACACACACACACACACACACACACACACACACACACACACACACACACACACACACACACACACACACACACACACACACACACACACACACACACACACACACACACACACACACACACACACACACCACTTAAATATCTCCCAGGGACTAAACAGAGTACATTTCAGAATTCTTGATGAGCCCGTCTTTGATGAGCCAAAGGTAAAATCTCACGGGTCTTCTGGGAAGCCGCACCATAGGTCCCCCTTCAAGGGCTGGTTTGAACATTGCCCAAATGTTGGATCTTTGATGTCCAGTCTCTTTGAATGGATTCTTGAGCATCTACCAGATATGTAAGCCCAACTTCTCAACAGTAACCAGGGTGGAAAGATGCTAAACTGACAGCAGTGACTGGCAGGAGCCTGGGAAAGTAAAATAATATTCTATGCTGCCGTTAATCTTATTTTTATTTAGGCTAATTTGCATGAGTGGTTTATGCCAAATGAGAATATTTTTCCTTCTCCTTGGAATAGCTTCATGTTAAAATATCACTATTTTCAAAGTGCCCAAATATTACTGGGATGAATAATGAGACAGATGGAAAACAGAAAGGGGGAAGCAAGTTCAAAATGCTTTATGCTTGGCAGAATAAATGAGCTTTGCAGATTTCAGCCTCCACCTACTTTACTCATCTGAGGACACCTTCCCCTCATCCTGGGGAGATGCAAGGACCACAGGAGCCACATCAAGCTCCATCCACCTCCTACACAGCCTATTCAAAGGGCATGTGGCAGCTTTCTGTCCCTGGCTTAGCATGACACATTCGAGGGAGAAAGCGTGTCCAGGGAAAGCTTCCAGGCTGTGGGCCTTGGCTACATGCAGAACTCTGCCTGAAGCATCAACCATTTTCCAAAAAGACTACCAAAGTGCAGTGTGGGTTTTCAGAAAATGGAAGATTGCAAGAAATTCTTTATCGGTTTCTGAGCAGACAAACGCAAGAAGCAACCACCAGCTAAATAGTTGACTAAATCAGGTTCACAGCTTGGTTTTGCTAGTGACACGGGGTGTGTCTGTTGGATCCCCATAAGGGCAGCTGCAGTGCTGATGGTCCCAGTGTTGTTCCCCCAGCTGTCCTGTGCTTCTGTCTCCTTCCCAGACCCAGTTCTGGCCCACCCTCCACGTGAAATGTCAGCGGCTCTACCAGAAAGCCTGTCCCGTGTAGATGCCTTCCTTCTGTACCAGTTTTTCTTGCTACTACACCATTTAGAGATGAATAATGTAGCAACAGGAGAGAGGTTAAAAAGCTACCTGGTGAGCAGCCCCTGACACAGCTTAAAATACCTACAAAAACAAAAGAGGTGGGAGCTCACAGTAGAAGCAAGGACTTGGGAGTCAGATCTGAATTCCATCTCTCCACCTGCTGCTTACTAGCTGTGCCGTTTGGGGTGTGGTTAATCTTTGTACTTCATTTTTGGGAATAATAATACTACCCTACCTTATCGGGTTTGGGAGATGAGTTAATTGTAATGATAAACACTCTAAGTGCCATAAATGTTAGTTATTACAACTACTACCCTTGCAGCTGGCTGGATGCCTAGTGCCATGATCCTGGGGAGGACTGCTGACTTCCTGACGATGGAACCACACTGAGAGGCACTGGGTGGTCCACTGACAGTTGGCTGTTGCCACCAGTAAAAGCATGAATAACGGGCAGGAAGACTCACTCTCATTGACCCTCACTCTGTTTCTGGATGCCAAGAGCTCACTCACTCTTTCTTTCATTCATTGAACAAATATTTAGTGAATGCCTAGTAAGTACTGTGTGCCAATCTAGGGACTGGTCCTAGAGCAGTGAACAGAGCTGAAGAAACCCCTCCCCCCATGGAGCTTACATTCCAACAGAGAAAACAGACAAATAAGTGAAATGCATGGTATACCAGAGGCACAGGAGGGCAGACCTGGGGAGAGCCCACAGACCCTTGGGAGGGGGCATCCACCCCTCCCTGGAAAGCTGGGGGTAGAAAGCTATGGGTGAGGACTACAAGATCTGCGAGCGCTGAATATCTTTGAGGACTAGGCCCTTCTCAGCCAGCATCCTGCTGGGAAGTCGAGGAGCTGGACAGCTGGTTGCAGGGGATCAGCTGACACCCATGTCTGGTTGCCATGGTCCCATCCTTCCCTTAACTTTTCCTTCCCCAGTGGTGGCCCAGAAAGCATTACTTAAGAAAATTTACTCATGCGATTTTCATTTGTTAGTTTTATCTTCAATCTAAGGGACCTGTAAGCATGTTGAGGGCAGAGATCAATTCTTATACTTGAATAGCCCACAATAATTTTCTTAGGGCTAATTAATAATAATAATAGCTAATGCTTACTGAGCACTCACCACACACCTTTGTCCCAAACCTTCATTTAACCATCACCACTCCACATAATGAGATGGAACTTTTATTACGATGAGGTGAGGAAGTGGAAGCACAGAGGGGTTAATGTTTTGCCTGTGGTCACTCAGTCAGGAGCAGTTTAACTTTAGTACTGCTATGGGCTGAATTATGCCCCCCCCCCCTCCAATTAGTTTGTTGAAGTCTTAATCCCCAGTACCTCAGAAAAGGACTCTATTGGAGACAGGGTCATTAAAGAGGGAATTGCGTTAAATGAGTCATTTAACTCAATGAGGGAAATGAGTCATTAGGGTGGGTCGAAATCCAATATGACGGATGTCCTTACAAGATGAGGAAATGTGGACATAGACATGTTCAAGAAAGTCCACGCAAAGAACACAGAGAGGGTGGCCTTCTCCAAGCCAAGGAGAGAGGCCTCCGAAGAAAGCAACTCTGCCAACACCCTGATAGACTTTTGGCCTTTGGGACAGTGAGAAAATATATTTTTGCCGTTTAAACCTATTACTCTGTGGTACTTTGTTATGCAGCCCACACTGACTAGTGCAGGTACATGGTGAGTGCTGAAGAAAGGTCTGGAGACTGCGTCATTAATGAGGCCACCAAATCTGGTCCTGCCTGCTCTCCTGTGTTCAGAGTGTGGAGATGGCATCTCTGGTGCCCTGGGCACCTGGCGTCCAGCAGCTTGAATTCCCTCTGGTCTCCTCAGTGCTAAGCAGGCCCTAGTAGATAGAAATATTCATCCTCATCACACAGAAACTGTGATTCACTGGCCCACGCCTGGCACAGCTCATGGAACTAGACCTTTCACTCTCCAACTCATTCATTCCACCAATGACTATTCTCACTATTCCTGCCTGCTATGTCCCAGGCACTGTTCTGAGTCCTGGGACTAGAAAGGTGACCAGAATCATGTTACAGTCTCCGGGAAGTCAGCGTACCAATAAATATAAAATCTATTTAAATCATGTAAGCATACTGGAAACAGTGAACAGGGGAAGCTAACCTAGTAAAGAAGGTCAGCAAAGGCTTGAGCCTTACAAGATGGATAGAATGGAGTTAACTCAGCAAAGAGGAGAAAGAGTAGGATTCCAGGTGCAGGAAACAGCAGCCCTGCTCCTCCAATGCTTGCAGAATGGAAGAAGGAGACGGGGGTGGATGGAAAGGGGTGGGGGGTATGTGGGGGGTGTGGACAACGTGCTAAGCATCTTCAGATCATTCAGCACATACTTCAAGCCTAACAGATACAGCTATACAGGACCAGGGGAGGAGGCAGGAGAAGCGCTCCTGCCCAACCTTAAGAGGGATGCCTTCCTTGAATTTTACCCCACAGGTGCCTTATGCCAGTCCAGGCCCTGCAGCCCCACCATCACTTGTCATTTGTTTTCTTATCTCTGGCTGAGCCAGCGGTGTGGGACCACCCGCCCTGTGCTGCGGCAAGCTCTCTCAGAGCACAGCCCTGAGCCGCCATCTCAGAAGACTTGCCACAGCCAATTAGGCCCCTGGGCAGTCTGTGCGGCCCAGCCACCGCAGCTGCAGGCTGTGCATGCCATTGGCCGTGCAGCCTCCCTGCAGGACTGCGCACAAAGCCCAGGGGGCTGCTGAGGATAACAGGAGGTCAGGAATTGGTGGAATGTGATGGGATGTGCTGAAGGATTCACATTCTCCGGCCAAGTCCAAGATAGCAGAAAGAATTTATAGACCAAGACCCGGAATATAAGCAGAGAGATAAACAGGGCTATTTTAAATTCCTGCCCAAGAAGTGCTTTTGTGCTATGCATAGATACCAACAGAAAAAGAGAAAGAAAAGCAAGTGCCTCAGCTCAGATAAAAAAAATATTTTAACGCCCTAACTGGTTTGGCTCAATGGATAGAGCATTGGCCTGCGGACTGAAGGGTCCCAGGTTCTATTCTGGCCAAGGGCATGTACCTTGGTTGTGGGCACATCCTCAGTAGGGGGTGTGCAGGAGGCAGCTGATTGATGTTTCTCTCTCATCGATGTTTCTGACTCTCTATCCCTCTCCCTTCTCTGTAAAAAATCAATAAAATATATTTAAAAAATATTTTAACTATATTTACATGCCAATTTCAAAAGACTTAGTAGCACTTAAGTCAAAGAAATTCCTTTTAATTATTTGCTATAATTCACTATTGTGCTTAGCCCTATCACTTTCCTTCCTTCTTTACTAATAAACACAAGTAACAACTAACTGAATTTTGCTAACATCATATCTCTGAAAGTATGACTGAGAGCCTCATCTTTGACCTAAGCAGCTGCATTAAAGTCCACAAGAGAACTTTGTTTTAAAATTCAGTGCTGGTGAGTTTTATTTCCTTTTCAGTAATAAAAGTTATAAACTTACTAAGTTTCCCCTTTTACCATGGCGACTAGGAAACTCAGTCATGGTTAAGGTTCAACTGGTGCAACTATTTGGCCCTTATCTTGTAATTACCATTCCCTTTGTTTGATCCTGCTTTTCTATTTGTACATATGACTTCTTTGCGCATACTTTTGCTGTAAATTGTTGTGCATGTTTTGGGAAAAGAGAGTACAAAAAAAAACCCAAACCAGCTCTATTATCTGTCTTTGGACCGAGCTTCTCGAACTAAAAATTACTAAATAGCCCTGTCCTTGGTCATTGCTTTAACAGCCTTGGCCTCGCTGACATGACAGAGAGACATTGCCTTAGCACCTCTAGCCTCCACAGGAAATGAATTGAGTGCATAGTGTATTATTCCACTATTGCTACATTCAAAAATGCTTGACCACTAAAACAGCAAATGTGTTATCTCACACAGTTTCTGTGAGTGCGGAATGTGGGAGCAGCTGGAGGCTTTGGGTTAGAGTCTCTTATGAGAGTTCTGCCAAGATGTTGCCCGGGCTGCAATCATCTGAAGGCTTGAGTGGGGCCAGAGGGTCGACTTCTATGGAGGCTTCCCCAGCCCCTGAACCCCAGCACCAGCAAGTGATTGCAGAGAGAGCGAGGGCTAAGCCACAGTGCCTTTTATGATCTAGTCTCAGGAGCCACACAGCATCGCTTCCACCACATTCACTTATTCATTAGAAGTGAGTCACCAAGTACAGACCACAGACAAGGGGAGGAGAAATGAACTCCACCTTTTGATGGGAGGGATATCAAAATAAGTTTTAAGTTCATATAGCCAAGGCACAGTTTGGTTGTCAACATGCCTTTACCTAGAAGCAAACTGGGACAGAAAAAAAAAGATGAGAAAGAAAATGCTTTTCCTCAACTGATAGCTGCAGGCAAGCAACTGGCAGCTGCATGGCTTCATGGAGTTCAAACACAGGCCTATGCGGGAGAGAGAACAGAACCCCAAAGAGAGTAGGAATGAGAGAGGGAAGGATAAACATTTCAAAAGAAAAGAGGGATTTTGCTCCTAGCCGATCTTCAAAGTCAGCCCCACTTGAGACCAGAATGAAAGACTAAAACCAAGGTGGCAAGGTCTAATGTAGCTACATATTACTCTGATCTTTGGTCAAGCCTTTTAGTTAGACCCCAGGTGAGAAAAAGGAGTGTTGACTCAGAAAGCAAGTTTGGAGAGAAGAGCTGAATTCATCTCTGGAGGTGATGAGGGGTGCTGGTGAGTGGGAGCGGGGAGGTGTGCATCACAGCCTGAACTGACGTAGATGGATGTCACCAGGAGTCTAGTAACCCCAGCAGGCCTGGGATGGGTGCCTGGTATTCCCCCTGCTGCTCTGGATCCATGTGGCAAAGATACTTGGCTTCCCTTTAATCTAAACATTGACTCCTCATAGTGAAAGAGGCAATGGGGGCACAGAGAAGCTCTCTAATTCATCTTAGCATGCTTACTGTTGATAGTGAACACCCTAGTACAGTGATGGCAAACCTTTTGAGCTCGGCGTGTCCGCATTTTGAAAAACCCTAACTTAACTCTGGTGCCGTGTCACATATAGAAATTTTTTGATATTTGCAACCATAGTAAAACAAAGACTTATATTTTTGATATTTATTTTATATATTTAAATGCCATTTAACAAAGAAAAATCAACCAAAAAAATGAGTTCGCGTGTCACCTCTGACACGCGTGTCATAGGTTCGCCATCACTGCCCTAGTACAATGGTTGATTCACGAGATAGCTAGGTTTTTCTTTTCCTCAGATTCATCTTCGCTCTTACAAAATTGCCATAAAATACTCCAATACACACCAACTAAGTAACCAGCTCTGTGAGCTGTGTAACATTCTTGTCATGTGGGAATTAACTAGCCTAAAATATGGGCAAGCCAGATAGTATATTATGGAATAAAGCATGCAGCTTAGAGCTTTTTTTCCTTTATTAAGAAATCCAGGTGCCTAAAGACATTAAATTTGTTCATTCGATAGCATTTAACTGCACATCATCCTCACCCCCTAGCCCACCCTCCACCTGACCATGACCACCTTCTGACCGAGCAGAGGACACTTCCCTGAGCCCCTGAGGCTGAGTTCTGTGCTCTCCCCAAGGCGTCCACAGGAACCCTATGCATAATAAACGCCTCTCAGACCATGTTGTGTTTATGTTTGTCTGGCAAAGGTTCGGCTTCTACCTCAGATGTGAGCCCCAAAGGGAAGGGATTGAGGCTTATTTGCATTTGTGCTGAGGCTGAGATGGGTGCTGATGGAAGTGATTTACTTTGGGATGGGATCCCAAGCATAGGGGTGGGCATGGGATGGGAGAAATAGGAAAGGAGGGGAAACCAATGTGTGGTGTGCTCTTCAGCTAGTCACCACCTGGTAAGGGGAGCATGCATTCATGAGCTCCCACCCTCACTGTCAAGAGTTGCAATAAATTCCTCACCCTTCCAGGTCTCATGGGATGTACATCTGTGCAGGGCTCTCTGGTGTGCACCAAACACACTGCCTGAGAGAAGCCTTCATGCAGCTGAGGTGAGAAGCTGATTGCTACAGCAGTGGCTTGTTTAAAAGGTGGACCAAGGATGTGAGGCAAGGCACAAGAGGTGGTCAGAGAATGACCACACAGGAGGAAGAATGACAATTCAGAAGCCATTGCAGTAATCTAGCTAAAGGTGATAGGGATGTGAATCTATACCATGACTGTGGGACAGGGAGAAGAGAGCTGACAGAGAGCCACTCGGGAGACAGTACTGGTAGAACTTGGACAGTAGATGTGGTGAAGAGAGACAAGGGTAACAAGACAGGATGCCTCCCTGGGTTCTGACCTGGCTGCCTGGGCAGAGGGTAAAATAGGAGCAGTGGTGGAGGAGGAGGACGGGAATTGAGATGCCTGGTGGGGATTGCAATAGTCATGGAGGGGATTGTTGCAAAAGACATGGAGGAAATTGGAAGCAGTTGGAGACCAAAGTTTAGGAAAGGAAAAGTGCCAAAGAGGGCCTAGCTGAAGTGAGTGAATTATATTTTATATTAGTCGTGAGCTGCATGACATTGACAGTTTCTGCAGAGTGGATATGGGAGCAAGTAATGTTGACAACTGATCTGATCCAAGCCTGGGATTTATTGGGTGGGTCTAGAAAGACAAGGGAACAAAAGAATTGGAGACATGCTGAGAGCATGAAAAACACTAGACCATATATTACATTTTATGATGGGCTCTGGATGATTTTTGGAATCTTTTCATATGCCCCAGATTCTTAAATTAATACATGTAATATGATGATCGCTCCTGAAAAAGAAAAGTAATGTATCCTGATGTTGATGCTGTTGAGTATTTATGGCCCCAAAACATTTTTTTTAAATGGCATTGCCCAGAAGTTCCTAGCAGGCGTCAAAGGCAGCTGAAATGAGTTCCTGGGTGACTTCCTCAGAAGGGCAGAGGTAATGAAAGTTTACAAGGCATATCCTGATTGGGCTTCCCACTGTTGGCACTTAGCTGTCCCGGGAGTGAGGGATCTATAAAAGCCAAAGAGCTTTCAGCAGTCACTCCCCTACTCAAGACTCTATTAGCGTGTGCTTGCTCAACAGCTGTGTTTTATTTTTTATTTCCTGAGTTTCTCCCCTCTCTCTTCCCCTTCTCCTACTCTTCTCTATCCCTGACTCTCTCCAGTTGATGAGGAAATAATTGAATCCACCCCAGCATGTCCCTGTAGGTTATTCCCTTGAGTGCCATGCTGGGTTTGCAAGGACTGCAATGACGCTGAAGGGAGCTGGGGTGCTGGGGCAAGCCAGCCTCCAGGCTGGTCCTCTCTACCCTTACTTACAAGGTGTATGCATTCCCTTTTGGGTAGGAAGCCACTGCTGTCCTTCTGTGTGCAGTGGCACAGGTGGGGGACAGGACCTTAACTCACCTCTGCTGGAAGTTCCAGGGTGTTTGTTGTCCTTTGGTTCTTTACTTAAGGCCTTCTCTAGTTTTGCAAACATTATTCCACCTAGAATGAGTTTTCAAACCCTTGGCATTTGCTTTAAAGGTAAGTCTGCTTTGAAGCCTGGTGGAAATTTCAATCATATTCCTATTCATAGTCAAGGAGTGAGTGGGAACTAAAAATATCAGCGTTTTGGAATGTTTTCTTCTGAAGCCCTGAACAGAAACAAGCAAGTGCTTCAGGGAGGCAGCCCAGCGCCCACCCCATCACCGGCACTCTGCCTCGGCGTCAGCACCCGCTCCAGGAGCCCCGAGCTCTCCTGCCAAAGCACCCACAAGTCTCCAAGGCCATTTTTCTAAACATGTAAAATGAAATTCCCTAAATATATTACAAATGTAGCAGGCAAGACAACTTGGCTTCGGAAGAACCGCGGAGCAGTCAGGATGTTGGGAGTATTAAAAGCCAAATTAGCTGACAAAGATCATCTCCACTCCACGTGCAGCTGACAGCAAGCAGTTCTGAAAGTCATTGGCAAGCCGTGTGGTCAGGGAGCTGCGTGCTGCTCTCGCGGCCACGTTCATCATTCGTCTGGTCTGCCCGTGCCCTTGCTGGGCAGTTAGAGTCTCTAGGCCTGAACAAGCCAAGTGAACGTGGGGCTGGGAAATACCGGAAAGGCAATGCCAGCATAGACACTGATTTACCGTTGATGGCTTATTCTTGTAAGTCAGTCTTTCTAGAAGAGGATAGGTTCCTTCAAAACAAAACAAAAAAACCTCCAGAACCTGTCAACTTTTTTTTTTAACTAGATCAGTCTTTGGGAATTAGATATAAATAAAGACAAGATGACTCGCTCTGCAGCACTTCATTAAAATAAAGATACCTTGCCGAAACCGGTTTGGCTCAGTGGATAGAGCGTCGGCCTGCGGACTGAAAGGTCCCAGGTTCGATTCCGGCCAAGGGCATGTACCTGGGTTGCGGGCACATCCCCAGTGGGAGATGTGCAGGAGGCAGCTGATCGATGTTTCTCTCTCTCATCGATGTTTCTGGCTCTCTATCTCTCTCCCTTCCTCTCTGTAAAAAATCAATAAAATATATTTTAAAAAAAAATAAAATAAAATAAAGATACCTTAAGAAGGTCAGAAGTTTGGACGTTAAGAGGTTGGATACAAATTATTGTTCCATTTCTGGAGCGTTGATCTTCCAAAGACAGAGACATCTGGCGAAGTTCTCTATTTCTTGCCCCGCAGGGTCAGGTTGCCCCTTGGCAATATGAGCACTTTCTGATTGACAGGCTGAGTTAACGGTCTGTAGCCAAGGTGATAACCATTTGGTAGGACCATATCAACCCTAATGATTAAAGTAATTAACAGAAAGCTTAATTAACTAATTTAGCCATCCAAGAGTAGAGAAACTGCTAAAGGTCACCCAGGGACTGGTCAGCCCTTTGCTGTTTTATCTTAGGATAAGGGCAAAGCAAGACAATATTTACCAATGAAAGAGAACAAAAGGGAAAATTACACAAGATCAGAGGCCCGATGGTAATGCCCATTCTGAGTGCTCTGCCGCGGCCAGAAGACAAGTGATAATGATAACAATTTCAGTAAATTGCATGAGATAATGCTTGTCATAGCGATACAAGCACTGAGCCATTGTTTCCTTCCTATGAATTTATCTAGTCCTTTCATTTAAAATCTGAGGGGAAGAAACTCATCCACGTGAAAATAAGTCTCTTCTTGGATAAATTGCCTAAGAGTTTTTGCCAACACAGAAGACGTGGTGTCTGGTGAAAGATAAGTAGCTGATGATAATAGCAGGCACTCAAATGTTAATTCCCCATTCACCCTTCCTATCTACCCATCCCCACCTTGGCCTGTGTTTATGATTAGATTCATCCTTATTTTCTGAGAATAAAATAATGTGATACCACCTATAGCTTACTGCCTATGCAACATTGAGTATATTCATTGAAATCCACAGAGACTGTGGAGCCAAGAACATAGGTTTGAGGGCCAGATTGACAACGATTCCACACCTGGCTCTGCCCCTCACTAGCTATGCAACTCAGGCAAGTGCCTTGGCCCCTCTGGACCAGTGTTGTGTGGAATGAAGGTGATGGCATTAAATGGCCTAACAGTGTCTGGCATTAGTAGGAGCTCCATAAATCATATTATTGTCTTGAGTGTCCTGTTGAAGTAACAAAGAGCAGGAGGCCCATTTATTCATTAGTTCCTTTATTTAATACATAAATATGGAGTACATTGCATGTTCCAGTTCCTGGGGCTCCGGAGTGAAGCCAGAGGTAGGGAATGCCTGACCCGAGGGCCATGTAAGGCCCGTGAAATCATTTGGTCTGGCCCTATCAAGGCATTAGGAGTGAGTTAATTCAATGTTTGACCAAATATAGCAGGCTAATTTTTAAGTTGTATGACCCTCAAATGATTGTTATAAATAACCAAATGGCCCTTATCAGAAAAAAAGGTTCCCCACCCCTGCTCTAGACCAAGGGGAAGGATTTGGGCCATTCCATTCTGCCAGGGATCTGATTCCTTTGAAGCTGCCCTTGGATTACCATAAATTAGTGGCTCTCAAACTTTTTGGTTTTAGGACCCCTTTCTACTCTTACAAATTCTTGAGGACATGTATTTGTTTTCTTGTTTCTGCTATAAAAATAGCCACAAACTTAGTGGTGTAAAACAATGAAATGTTATTACCTTACAGTTTTGAAGGTCTGAAGTCCAAACTCAAGGTGTCAACAGAGCTGGTTCCTTCTGGAGGCTCAGAGGAGAGTCCGTTTCCTTGTTTTTTGGAGCTTCTTGAGGCCACCTGTATTCCCTGACTCATGTCCCTTCCTCACGTCACTCTGGTCTCTGCTTCCCTCATCACATCTCCTATTGTTGCCTCTGATCACCTGCCTTCCTCTTCTAAGGACCCGTGTTATTACATCAGCCCCATCCAGATAAACCAGGATAATCTCCTATCTCAAGATCCTTAACTTAATCACATCCATAAAATCCCTTTGCCATATAAAGGGATTCAAAGGTTCTGAGAATTAGGATGTAGACAACTTTAGGGAGCCTATCATAGATCTCCATGAGGTTTTGTTTATGTGGATTCTATCTATTAATGTCCCCCATGTTAGAAATATGGAAATTAAAATTGAGAGATTTAAACAGTATTTATTTATTAACTCACTAAAAATAACAACTCATTACAGGTTAACATATATACATACTTTAATGAAAAATAATTTTGTTTTCCCAAACAAAACAAAAAAAAGGCAGTAAGTAAGAAGAGTTTCATTATATACCACATTTTAAAAGTCTCTTTAATATCCAGATTAATAAAAGACAGCTGGATTCTCATATCTGTTGTGATATTTTTTGGTTGAAGTATACTTTATGGTTATTATTTTTTTGTTAATCCTCACCCTAAAATATAAATATCTAGCCTCACACAGATATGTAGTTGAAAAGGAAGGTATATTTTAATAGCTCTTTCATATAATTGTGAATATTCTTCTTTGATACTACACTAAAACTTAAGGTTAGTTGCACTGTGGAATCGGAAAACATATCCATGAACTTTTTATACTTTATTCTAGTAAAAACATGGTCTACTTTGAATCCACTTTGAATAGCTCTTTTACCCATGCATATGTTATAATATTGTATTATAATACTGGTCATTGGAAAATATTGGTTTACTACATTATGCAGATCTTTCTCAGATTGACCAATTTCATGATACAATATTTTAAAATCATAGTCATTAATATCATCATGAAATTTATGAGAAAAATCTTATGGGAAGCTGTCAACAAACTTTCCAAAATTCTAACTTTGCAAATGTTCTCTTTGGCAGCAAATACTATCAGTTGTTCTCCTTGAAGTGACAGGCTCGCTTAGTTCATTTTTGAGAAAATATCTGCCTAATACCCAAGTCTGCATAGCCCTAGTTAGTTAGTTCTTCTTTCAAATAAAAATGATGATCCATGGGTGGGGTGGGGGTGGAGGAGTGGGGAGTGGCTAATTAGCTGCAACTCAAACGGTCACATAAGTGTTTTTCCTTGAGACAATCACCATAATTGTTATGCAACATAAGGGCTTTATGCATACTTCCCATTTTGTAACATAGAATATTAAAAAGGCATGTACTCAAGAACTGAGAATTAATTTTATTGTTTTGTCAAGAACATTCTAAAATGGACATGACTTTGCTTTCCTTGTGTGTGTTTTTTTAAATATATTTTATTGATATTTTACAGAGAGGAAGGGAGAGGGATAGAGAGTCAGAAGCATCGATGAGAGAGAAACATCGATCAGCTGCCTCCTGCACACCTCCCACTGGGGATGTGCCTGCAACCAAGGTACATGCCCTTGATCAGAATCGAACCTGGGACCTTTCAGTCTGAAGGCCGACGCTCTATCCACTTAGCCAAACCGGTCAGGGCTCCTTGTGGTTTTTAATGTTTGTTTCTTTTACTGTAGGTCCTTGGCAGTTTGGTACCACTGCCTTGATTGATGCTAAGGAGTCAGCAGTTTTACTCACTATGGTCTTTACAGCATCGAGGCAAATATCAAAACAAGACAAAGGCAAACATCTTAGTATTAGTATGAAAATAGTGTTGACTTCAACAGACTTCCTAGAAGGTCTTGTCTATTCTAAGACTACTATGTGGAGCAGCCTCTGTGATATCTAACAGTCAAAAAGGTCCATTCCTACTCCATTCCCTCTCTCATAGGGTACTGGCTCCTGTGTACCAGTGGTTCTCAAAGTGGGATCTGCAGGCCCCTGAGCATCCCCAAGACCAGTCAAATAGACATGACCTTGGGGGGATTTTACAAATTAATAGGTCACTCAATAATATGTGTCAATGACACAGATAGTTTATGTTGATTTTGTTTTGTCCTAAAGTCTTTTTACTGTGAAGGAAACTCCAATATTTGGAACTTGAATTGACTGGAGGGCAGAATATGTTCAGAACCTCCTTGCAGCTACTTCTCAAATAGGAATAACCTGCACAGTCCAATCCATCTTGGAGACATTCTTGTTTGCATCCCCAGAATCACACTGAATCTCATGCCAGAAGGCCTTGCTAACTCTGATTGCTAAGGAGGAAAAAATAGATCATTAAATAGCAGGGAAGGCCAGAATGACTTCTAAAAATAGACACTAATTAGATCCACTTTTTAAAAACAAATGCTTAGTTCCTTGTTTTTCCTTTAAATGTTAATTTATGACATTACTGCCTTTTATTAATCTTCCTACAGGTGTTGGTAACTTGGTAATTTATAAAACATTTTTAGATATGCAATCTCATGTGACTCTCATGATATATCTAAAAGGAATACCCATTTTAGAGACTGACAAAAAACAACTGGATGCTCAGGAAAGTTCAGTGACTTACCCATGTACCCTCTATTCGTTTTCTTGGCCCATGTAGCAAACCACCACAAACTTAGCAGCTTGAAAGCACACATTTATTATATCAAAGTTTTATGTGTACCAGGAGTCCAGGCACAAGTTGGCTGAGTTCTCTGCTCTAAATCAAGGTGTTGGCAAAAGCTGCAATCTCATGTAAGGCTCGGGGTTCTCTACTAAGCTCACATAGTTGCTAGAAGAATTCAGTTCCTTGTCATTGTAGGGCTGAGGGTCCTGTTTTCTTGCTGGCTAGTAATCAGAGTCAGTCTCAGCTCTTAGAAGCCTTCCCTGGGTTCTAGTCACATGGCCCTCTCACAATATGGCAGCTTACTTCTTCATACCCAGCAGGAGAATCTCTCGCCTGTTGGATGTGATGAAGTCTTATATAACATAATACAATGTAATGAGATGGTTATCCCAGCACCCTTGCCATTTAATATAAACTTTTCAAGGGAACCACTATTCCCTCACCACATTCACAGGTCCCTTGAGTGTTTGGACACCAGAGGTGGGAGTCTTGGGGGCCACCTTAGAGTTCTGCCCTCCACACACCCACCCACAGATCTGTTATAAGGATCAGAATTCAGATCTAGGTGATCCAAGAGTTTTCCATGTGAACTGAAGAGATGGTTATCAGCGGCCTTAAGCTCCTATGTACTCATCCTTTATCAGGTCCATTTCCCTTGTAGAGGTCCTCTTCAAAGTCATGAGTCCCCTCCCCGCTATAGAGCACATGGTTGACATATTCAGCAAGACTGAGGTTAGACAACTTGACATTGGTTGGGACCAGCCAGTCTGATGTAGGTCAGGAAGGTATCCTGAGCGCCACAAAACAGTACCCCTGATAGTGACACTCTCCCTGGGTGGTTGACAGGATCTTTTCACCCTGTCCACGGATAAAGATAGGCCTATTTGTGGCTGCAACTCCCTTTGTGGAAGCTGGCATCCCTCGCTTCTTCACTTTGCAGTCTTCCCAATGACTCTGTTCAGAACAAAGCACTGTCCCCCACGCCCTTTTGTAATCATAGTTTGTTCAGAGGTTCTTTTTCCACATCCAGCAATTCTCAGTCATCAAATGGCATGGCCCCACCACCTGGGACTCTCCTCCTGGGAAGGTCATCACTAACTGTTCAGCAATATGTGTTCTCTCCTTATGGGCACAGAGAGAAGTCCTATTTCCAAGCCTGCCTTATGGCTAGGAGTGGCCACATGGTTTGGTTTTCTCCAGTTGAATGTTAGCAGAAATGATGTGGGCCACTTCTGCCTTGGCCCTGAAAAGTCTCCACATGTGCTCGTCTGTGCTCTTTCCCCTTAATTTGGCTAGTTGTAGATGATAATGAGGTCTTCAGACATGAAGAATTCACATATTAAAAGGAGCTCATAGATGGGAGGAAAGCTGCTCCCTCACTTAGAGCACACTCTCAGAACACTTATGCGAGAAAGACACAATCTTCTATGGCCTTGGATGTTTTCTATTCAGGTCTATTTGTTACCATAGCCTAACCTACTCTAATACCTTCTCTTCAGCTTCCACTGCTTCTATGCCAGTGCTCACCACAGAGTAAGCAACTGGCCAAAGAAAGGATAAGTGAATATTGATACCAGTTCAGAATCCTACCATATTCCATTTATTTTCTTCTTGCAACCCAACATGATTTCATCATAGCAAACAATGAATGCTCTAAAACCTTTAGTGTTGGTATTTAATGTTCTGGGTATTGATCATAGGTAACTTTGATCAATATTGAGTTCCTTTTTAAAAATATATATATTTTATTGATTTTTTTACAGAGAGGAAGGGAGAGGGATAGAGAGTTAGAAACATCGATGAGAGAGAAACATTGATCAGCTGCCTCCTCCACACCTCCTATTGGGGATGTGCCCACAACCAAGGTACATGCCCTTGACCAGAATCGAACCTGGGACCTTTCAGTCCAAAAGCCAATGCTCTATCCACTGAGCCAAACCAGTTAGGGCAATATTGAGTTTCTTGACCAATTTCTTGACCATGCTGCCCACCAAGAATCTTGGTTTCTACTTGTACTCTTCTAGTTTATAATTAACAGTTTCAATTTCTCAAGTGACTAACATAGGCCAGGTTGAAAGATAAATAATAAATAGATATCCTGACACACACACATACATGTGCATGAAAATATGTATATTTTTTTATTTGTGCATGGTGGAGGGATTACATATTGTTTTTATTTCATTTTATATCTTGATACTTTTCTGTCATATATGTGTATTAATATGATCAAAGAACCTGCAATGATGGTAATGCTATCATTATATTATGCCCATGATATAGATTAAAACTGAGACTCAGAAGTTAAGGAACTTATGCAGAGTTGAAGTTGATAAGTGGCAAAGCCAGTTTCAAACAAACCATTTGCTCTTTCACCTGTCCATATAGATGTCCTGTCTACTGCTGTCCCTGCTTCAGGGTTTCCCTGCCCCAGAACCATCTGCCTTCTTCACCAGGGAGAGTAGAGTCACTGCTAGCCCATATGGCATCTTTGTATGAATTAGAACCATGCACACCTTCATCAAAGGACTTTGTAGCTATCTGCCAGAAATTTCTTGCAAGAAATATGCAAGTCTTCTATATCTATGACGCTCATGATGGTGCTCCCTAGGTTGTTCCGTGTTCAACCTGCACAACGGCGTGGGCCCCCTCTGTGAGGGACAGCAAATTGTCACGGAGAACTGATCCAAAATTTAATGATTGGTCCATAGTGCTCATCTTGAGGCCCAGAGGACTCTTGTTGTTTTGAGAGTTTGGTGATTCTGTGTCTTCCTGTTCTGAGCAAAACCTGCCTTGTTTCTCTTGGCTTCCGTTCCTTTGACCATAAACTCTTAAGTCCTCAAGACCAAGCTATCCAGACCATGTAGCTTATTTTAGTTCTCCCAGAAATGCTGTTGTTGCCTACATTAGTTGCCTACAAACTAACAGTGTTTCTCGATGTTTCCTTTGTTGGATGTGAATTTTTCTGCTTTAGGGAGGGAATTACTTCAGAGCAGAATGAATTAGTGAAGTTAACTTTAGGTCATTTGGAAGGCATTTGGGATCTGACATCTTATCACCAGCCACCAGGTTACTTAGTCTTGCTAAGCCTCAGTTTTCTCATCTGTATAGTGGGAAAAGTAACGCTACCTAATTCGTAGTGTTGTTGAAAGAACCTAGTGAGAAAATTAATGTCAAACTTTTACTAAATGCCTGGCATTGAGCAAGTCCTCAGGAAATAATAATGATTATCATTCATATAATGGTTATATAAAACTAATATTATGCCTTCCTTTCCCAGGCTGGCAAGACATTTCTCCTTCAATCTTGTTCTATTTAGAAAAGTTTTCCCCAAAGTTCATCATGTAACACCTCGAAAGAAATTCTGTAGGAATGAAAACCGTAGAGAAGCATTAATTCAGTTGCATAAATGCGTGTGCACTCTCACTCTGCCTGGCACGTCTGTGTCCTCCAGCACCGCTGCCGTGGGTTGTGGCAGTAATTTTAACAGGACTCTGTCTTCTGAGCCTAAGAGATAAAGGAGAAATGCCTAGTCTAGTGAAACTACCATGGGGACAGGGAGTTTAGATAAAGACTCTTATGATTAAATGGTGCGGGTCCCCTTGGCCCTGGCATCCAATGTTTCCCACCTGTCCACTCCTACACTTCCGCTGTCAGACCTCGGTCTAGACCTGGGGCTGTGCACCCAAAAGAGAAAGAGAACCCAGAGTCTGGATTCAGCCAGGGAAAGGGGAGGTTGGCTTTGGAGTTGACGGCACTCCACTTCCATCCCATTTACAGGGAAACCAATGCTCAGTAAAGAGAAGAGATACAGGTTGGAATGTTTTTGAATTGAATTTAAAGTCCAATATGATGCAAATCCTATATAATAAAAGGCTAATATGCAAATTGACTAAGCGGCCAAACGACCAGTCGCTATGACCTGCACTGACCACCTGGGGGCAGATGCTCAATGCAGGAGCTGCCCCCTCGTGGTCAGTGTGCTCCCACAGGGGGGAGCACCTCTCAGCTAGAAGCTGGGCTCACGGCTGGTGAGCGCAGCAGTGATAGCGGGAGCCTCTCCCACCTCCACATCAGTGTAGGCCTAAGCCGTCAGTCAGACATCCCCTGAGGGCTCCCAGACTGTGAGAGGGCACAGGCCGGGCTGAGAGACCCCCCCCCCCCCGAGTGCACAAATTTCATGCACTAGGCCTCTAGTGTAGTTATAAAAATGACTACTTGTTTAGGCAGAACAGATATGCAGGAGAGAAAAAAAAATGGGAAGGTGAAGGTAGAAGAATAAAGTACACATTCTACAACTGAGTAACAATGAGCTTTGAAAGGTGTAGAGCTGCCCCAGGTGGTTGGGCAGGATGTGTGGTGTGCATGGCGATCCTGAATGAGTCTGAAGACTCCTCCTTTTTGACACATGGCAAGGACTGAATTGAATTGTCCTTGAGTTTAGTGCCCTCTCCCTGGCTGCTCTGATTTGATTGTTGAGATCCCTGTGAGGCCCCACAGGGCTGGAGGTCTGTTTCTGAGGATTGCTCTAAATATTAGGCAGCACAAGGGACCATCATGGTAGCTTTGTTTTTGTTTTTTTGAATCTGATTATCCTATTAGCTACTTGTCACTGTGGGGGTTGCTGGCTATGTGCTATAGAAGGCAGAGGATTACCAGTTAGGTGCTCTTGGTGAAGTAGAGCCCACCAGCTCATTTTTTTCTTTTTTTTTAAATTATTGTTGAGGGTATTACAGATGTCCCCCATCCCCCTTTGCCCACCTCCGCCTGGCTCCCACCCACCCCAGACCTTCACTGCACTATTGTCTACATACTTCCCCCTCCTGATAGAGGCAGTGGGATGGGCTGACTTTTATCTGAATAGTAGATGAAACACAGTCCAGAGTCAGAAACTGAGAGACATGTGTTGTGTGTTCATGAAAACTCAGGGCTAGAGCCAAATAAATGACCAATATGAAAAAGGATTATTCTCCCTCTATTTTCCAGGGAACCCACCCTTCTCTATAGAGGAAGTGGGGTTGGAAATGCTATATCTGCTGCCTGTGCCCAATGGCTGTGCCCTTAGCCAACAGCAGACAAAATGGTGGCAAATGGGACCAGCAACCTCCATGCCACTGCTGCTGATGGCCTTTGAGAGAGCGCTGGGGGTCTTCCTTTCTTTGAGGCTCTGTATGGGACAACAGAGGGAAAACATCTTATGGCTCCAGAATAGGTGAAAATGTTGCATGCTACTTTCATATATTATATCCTATCCCATTTATATATCCATGTGATGGTATCAGGTTTAATGGGCATATGATGTGATCTGATTTTTTTTTCCAATTTTGTTTTATTGCTTTAAGTATTTCAAAGAGTATTACATATGTCTCCTTTTTTTTCCCCCTTGACCTTCCCCCGGCCTCCCCTACCCTCCAGTGTCTTGTGTCCATTGGTTATGCTTATATGCATGCATACAAGTCCTTTGGTTGATCTCTTACCACCCTCC